>NW_019394223.1:0-161104 GCF_000648675.2 Cimex lectularius | reverse complement strand
GCAAGAATGGCACAATTACACAGAAGACAAACACTTTGAGACCTGAAGATGATCTCAATAAAGATCGAAACGTTGGCACGATAAAGAAAATGTTTTTCTGAAACCTACACCACAACAGACCACATCTCATGATTTCTAAATAAATATCGATTAACGGTCACTAATCACCACATTAATTAAAGTGTTTATTTTGAAGAAATTGTGCTAAGTGCGATTAAGTGCAAGTTGATTCTTATCAAGCTCAGCTAGGATAGAGTAGAGAATGTACAGATAATGTAGGCAATTTTGAGATGGAACAATTTTAATATACAATGACATGGGCCAGTAATTCCGAATCTTCCATTGTCAGTTAGAAGTACCAAAATATTCTTCTTTCAGCACGTTTTGCCATAAATAGACATTACTAAAGAAAACAGCGAAGCTGGCCGGACCCATCAAACAAATAACGTTTAGAACTCGACTAGTTTTATTTGTCTTTATCACATAAAACTACCAACAGTTTTTCTTTCACGACTTATAATCAAATATGAAGATGACTTACCAAAACGAGGAAATAGAACAAATCTATCTAATAACATTTGATTAATCTGGATTAGTTTCGTTTTCTCGGCCTATAATTCCAAATTCTCGCATTATTCATTCTAACTTCTTTAACTATCTAAATAATCTTCTTTCAACATGTTTTGCCAAATAAAGAGGTTCCTAACAAAACAACAAAGCTCGCCGAACCCATCATACAATATCCTCTAGTACTCAACTGGGTTAGTATCATTCGGAATATTTTATTATTCGCTTAAGTTTTCATTACATTATTCACAACAAATGACGAGAAAAGACGGACTTCTTTGAAGCGTCACCGTCTAATCTGGAAGTTACGTAAAAAAATAAAGAAGATGGACCATCTATTCGCTAAAACTTGACTAGTTTCATTTGTCGGAAAATAATTCTGAATTCTTGCCTTATTCGCTGTAACAGTTCACATAAAACTCAAAAATTATTCTTTCAAGAGTTACAGTAAACCTGGAGATTCCTTGCGAAAACGACGAGCTAGAACGGATCTAGTTTCATTGTTCGGACAATCATTCAAAATATATTATTAGTGAGTAAAAGATTTGTATAATGTAAAGCTATGAACACGTTCTTCTTTCAAGAGTCATTGTTAAATCTAGGAGTTGCTTAGGAGACAACTAAGCTGGCCGGACCCCATCCAATAATATCCGCACGAATCGACTGCTCCCATTCGTTCATATAATAATTCGGAATATTTTATTATTCATTAGACATTTTTATCAAATAAAATATCCCAAACTTTATTCTTTCAAAATCATTTGCCATAAATACAGTATTCTCAAGAAATCGACGAATTTATACTGACAGTGATTACACTATATACTGACCGAAAAAATATTGGCTGAAATTCGACTAATTTCATTTGGTCGAATAATCTTTCGGAAGATTTTATTATTCATTACTTTAAGTTCTTTATCAACTTAAACTACAAAAACGTTTTTCTTTCAAGAGCCTCAGTCAAATCTGGAGGTTCTTTAATAAAACGACGAAGCTGAACGGACCCATTTAACCATACTTGCTAAATTTCGGCATTTGGCCGAGAATAATTTCAAAGTTCACGGCAACTTCTTTAACAAATAAAACTCTCAAAATATTCATCTTTCAAGTTTGTGCTATAAATAAAGGTTTCTTAACAAAAGGCCAAAGCTTAACCGACCCATCTAACCATACACGCTAGAACTCAACTTCACTGCCCACCAAAAAAGAAAAAACCCGGTTTTTGCACGAAAAAATGGCCAACTTTGAAAATGCATATATATATATATAAAGAGAGAGAGAGAGAGAGTGAGAGAGAGTGAGAGAGAGAGAGAGAGAGAGAGAGAGAGAGAGAGAGAGAGAGAGAGAGAGAGCGATCGTTCCATGAGCACGTAAAGAACTACGTCTTTTCCCCAAAAAGGAGGCAAAGTGGAAGATGACCAATTTTAAAGTTATTACAATTTCCTATCGGTTGCTATAGGACGCCGCTCCAAAGACGATTTCCTGGCTCCACTACTTAATTTGAAGGTTTGGTAAAAAGTGCAAAAATTAACATGTTACCGAATTTTTTAATTTACTGATGTATTATGTTATTCATATTATATTTACTGAAGATAGGGAAACATTTCAAAAGCAATCTTTTTCAGCATAACATTTTCTAAAAAACCGTAGGCCTGTGACTTATAAGGCTAAGAAAATATGCATTACTGCAGCTGGCCATTTTTCGCGCAATAACCAGGTGGCCGGTTTTTTTGTTGGGCAGTGTAGTTTTATTTCGGTGTACAATAGTTCCAAATTTTTATATCATTCTCGGCTACTTCTTTATCAATTATAACTTTCCTAACGTTTTTCTTTCAAATGTTTTTGTCTAAATAAAGGTTGCTTAAACCAACGACGAAGACAGGTCGGGTCAATTTTGAGTATTCGTTCGTTTTTAACATAGATAACTGGTTTTACTAAAGTTAAATTCAATTTATGCCTATATCTAATATTTTATAAAATGTGTCTTTGATAATGCTTAACTATAATCTTCTTATCGTGATAAACTTAAATTGTCCAAATGGGACCGAAAAAGATGTGTCGCTGTAATGGCAGACATTGGTTGGTCAAAGTAGGCTGCGCTATAAAAACCATATTTCAGCGATAAAAAAATATTGCCGAAAGAAGTTGGGAGAAACGACTTTACTGATATTGCCTCACCTCCGGGAAAAAATGATGACATAGATCGATGTAAAGAATTTTGTGTATCCAGCCTTGTCATGAGACAACACGAAAAAATTGACCTAAATAAAATTTAATTTTCACTTATCAATCAGTTATGAGTATCGACAAATAATAAATTCAATGCTTTTTTCTCTAAAATATGGTAGGACTGATTTGGTTTCCATTTAGACAATTTTTATTGGACTTGTACAACAATAATTAATTTCATTGAAATAATGATATACTTCATAAACCCAGGCACATTTATTTATTTAAGTAAAATTATAAAGTTAAACAACCGAAATTCTTAGGTTTAATTTACATTTAATGGATTTAAACTGACTAGGAACTCTTACATAGAAAAAAAAAACACAAAACAAAGAGGATTTTCGATTCGACCATGCTTTCTCAAAATCAGCAAATATAAGCTGGTGACTTTATTCGGAAGCCTGTAAAATAATACATTATGCGGTTGATATGGGAAATTAGTGTCCGAGTGGATCGAGATCACGATAGCTCAAGTGGTAGAGCAGCGGCGTATCTAGCCGGAGATCGTGGGTTCGAATCCCTCTCGTGACACTGACTTTTTTATCTCAACTAAAAACCTTCAGTAATTGAAAGATATTAATTGGTCAAGCGGACCATGAAACTAGTGAATTTAATAGTACATTATAATTAATTAAGGTTTTTAGTTGAGATAAAAAAGTCAATGGCACGAGCGGGATTCGAACCCACAATCTTCGGCTAGATACGCCGCTGCTCTACNATATGCATATATATATATATAAAGAGAGAGAGAGAGAGAGTGAGAGAGAGTGAGAGAGAGAGAGAGAGAGAGAAAGAGACAGACAGAGACAGACAGACAGAGAGCGATCGTTCCATGAGCACGTAAAGAACTACGTCTTTTCCCCAAAAAGGAGGCAAAGTGGAAGATGACCAATTTTAAAGTTATTACAATTTCCTATCGGTTGCTATAGGACGCCGCTCCAAAGACGATTTCCTGGCTCCACTACTTAATTTGAAGGTTTGGTAAAAAGTGCAAAAATTAACATGTTACCGAATTTTTTAATTTACTGATGTATTATGTTATTCATATTATATTTACTGAAGATAGGGAAACATTTCAAAAGCAATCTTTTTCAGCATAACATTTTCTAAAAAACCGTAGGCCTGTGACTTATAAGGCTAAGAAAATATGCATTACTGCAGCTGGCCATTTTTCGCGCAATAACCAGGTGGCCGGTTTTTTTGTTGGGCAGTGTAGTTTTATTTCGGTGTACAATAGTTCCAAATTTTTATATCATTCTCGGCTACTTCTTTATCAATTATAACTTTCCTAACGTTTTTCTTTCAAATGTTTTTGTCTAAATAAAGGTTGCTTAAACCAACGACGAAGACAGGTCGGGTCAATTTTGAGTATTCGTTCGTTTTTAACATAGATAACTGGTTTTACTAAAGTTAAATTCAATTTATGCCTATATCTAATATTTTATAAAATGTGTCTTTGATAATGCTTAACTATAATCTTCTTATCGTGATAAACTTAAATTGTCCAAATGGGACCGAAAAAGATGTGTCGCTGTAATGGCAGACATTGGTTGGTCAAAGTAGGCTGCGCTATAAAAACCATATTTCAGCGATAAAAAAATATTGCCGAAAGAAGTTGGGAGAAACGACTTTACTGATATTGCCTCACCTCCGGGAAAAAATGATGACATAGATCGATGTAAAGAATTTTGTGTATCCAGCCTTGTCATGAGACAACACGAAAAAATTGACCTAAATAAAATTTAATTTTCACTTATCAATCAGTTATGAGTATCGACAAATAATAAATTCAATGCTTTTTTCTCTAAAATATGGTAGGACTGATTTGGTTTCCATTTAGACAATTTTTATTGGACTTGTACAACAATAATTAATTTCATTGAAATAATGATATACTTCATAAACCCAGGCACATTTATTTATTTAAGTAAAATTATAAAGTTAAACAACCGAAATTCTTAGGTTTAATTTACATTTAATGGATTTAAACTGACTAGGAACTCTTACATAGAAAAAAAAAACACAAAACAAAGAGGATTTTCGATTCGACCATGCTTTCTCAAAATCAGCAAATATAAGCTGGTGACTTTATTCGGAAGCCTGTAAAATAATACATTATGCGGTTGATATGGGAAATTAGTGTCCGAGTGGATCGAGATCACGATAGCTCAAGTGGTAGAGCAGCGGCGTATCTAGCCGGAGATCGTGGGTTCGAATCCCTCTCGTGACACTGACTTTTTTATCTCAACTAAAAACCTTCAGTAATTGAAAGATATTAATTGGTCAAGCGGACCATGAAACTAGTGAATTTAATAGTACATTATAATTAATTAAGGTTTTTAGTTGAGATAAAAAAGTCAATGGCACGAGCGGGATTCGAACCCACAATCTTCGGCTAGATACGCCGCTGCTCTACCACTTCAGCTATCGTGACCTCGATCCACTCGGACATCAACTTCCTACCTCAACCCCACCTTTTGAGTTTTCCCTCCTCAACAACAACTATGTTACAATCATTTTTATGATTACACATGTGCACCCGTGTGGAGCCGTTTCAGTTAAGTTGTAAGAAAATATTAACAAAATCAGCGAATCAAGGACATTTTACAATTGTTTTTCGAAGCGGCTTGTGTCATTGCAATATAACGCAAATATAATACCAGTACGGATAAAACAGTTCAATTTTAACGATTTCAAGATTTAGTGAATGATGATAATGAGGCGCTTCAAGGGACAACGTACGATATAGTTTTTGCAATATAAAAAGTGGCAACAACTGGCAGATTTAATCATTTTAAGTGATGGTCAAGTGTCCTTGGGTTCAATAATTAATTATGGAAATCATGGATTTTTTGCCTGAACAAGTAAGGAAAATCATTGAAACTCAAGTCAAGCTGAAGATTAAAATAAAAAATAAGTTGGATATAGTCATTGTAGAGAAAAAAGATGGAAGAAGCCGAGAACCACAACAATTTGGTGCACAACAGGCTTCCAAATCATGAATTTAAAAAAAAATTGTCTTGTTAAATGGAAAAATATTTGCTCAATTACAACTAATGGTAGAGTGATTGAATTTAATTTTTTTTTCGACGATAATCTTATTAATTTGTATTGTAAACTTAATTAAAATCATTTACCAATGTATCTGGCACTACAAAAAATAGTTATAGTGTAGCCAGGATGGTTTTCAGACCTCAGGTATGAAAGAAAGACCCTAATCTTTCAGAGTCTTAATTAGTATAATCTGTCTGTTCTGTTAAAGACATTAGAAAAGTTAATAGGTAATAATATCAGAATTACAGTGACAACAGTTATTCCACTGTCAACATGCATTACGTCAGGACGATCAAGAGAACTTAAGGCACGTTGGAAGTGAAAGAAAACTCTGTTTAAAACAATAAACAAGTATCTCCAAACGGAATAAAACTAAATTGTTAGGACAGGAAAAACCTAATGACAAATATACGGTACCCATGGCTTCTACAGCAACATGAACAGGACATTGTAATTTAAACAAAACTTCTAGACAAATGTAAGTACCAAAAGAGGAATGGAAAGAGTGAAAAACCTCAATCATGGAAGATGAGAGATTCTCACTGTTGGTGCACCGATGGATCCTAGGATCGAAGAATGTAAAGGGAGAGATTTTTGGCTCCAAAATTAAATATCGAGTATGTACAGCGGGACCTTTTAATCTGAAATCTATGTAATTGAGCGATATTTGAGAATTGAGATATTTGAGATTCTCAATTCATATAATAATAATAAAAACAAAGATATAGCCTTCATTTCAAATAAATTAGCTCAAGAATGGCGCTGAATTGCAAAACTAAAATAAACACGTGAGAAGTACAAAACAAAATCACAGTCTACTAGGTCCAAAAACATAAACGATATGCGGGGAATAAAGAAGCGGATGACCATGCAAGAATAGGCCTGCCTCGTCGTTGACAGGTCCTTTTGTAGCATAGGGATGTAGGTGAATGTAAGGTATAATAACGTAAGTCGCCTTGAATGAAATATGAATAAATCATACACATACGCTGATATCTACTGGTATATATATATATACATCTGAAGTTACAGTCTTAATAAAAGATTTTTTCTTAATATTAGCTTTCATACATGTTAAATCTTCCTGATCAAATCCGTTCAGGATTTACTGTAGTGTCTTTCTGCATCTACATGTGTGATGGTCAGAAAGAAGAGGAGGAAATAACGGAATTCACTCAATAGACACAAACAATCCAAAAACGTCCAGGTAAAAGTTTGGAAGTATAATCTATCTATAAGAATGCTTTCAGGGAAAGTAGGAAGAGACTTTGAATCTTAAGAGGTTTTGAATCTTTATCAAAGAATTGCATACGAAATGGGCACTTGAGAAAGATTGGCGTCAACCAAAACGTTACGTGCGTGTTCTGTGACAAAGCAGAAGAGATACTAAAGGTAGCCGTACACGAGCGGGATTTACTCAAGGTTCCGCCTAAACGGTCCAAGCCATGAGGAATTGCTCGACGTGTGTGGCGGCTGGTGGAAGTAAATCCCCAACAAAAATCAGTTATTTTTCTGCCTTGAAACCAAAACCACGAGTAAAACCAACGACCACGACCAGCCAGCACAGAACTAGGCCTTTACCTCGAGGATTTCCTTGAGCAAAATTCTCTCCGCTTGTGGGCGCGGGCTCAGTAGAGAAAATCCCGGAGGTTTTTTTTTACAATTTAGTGTGCGAATATAGCTACCTATACGAACTTAATAGACTGTGGCACTACTACTCACCGGTGTGCTATAAGTGCAGAACAGTAGATATGCAATAGATATGGAAGTGTGAACTATTCAAAAGTCCCCCGAATCCTGCATACATCTGTGCCTAATAATTTATGTTGTCATATCGTTGCCATCCACTTGTCAAATTTTTTAAAACTAGGCAGTTTTATGCCGAACAGATGAGAGATCTTTTTTTCAATTTTGATATAGTTTTGAACGTTTTGGCATTTGAACATTTCACGACTATTGAAAGTTCGTTTGTCTTACTCTAAGATCAATATTCTTACCCTAAATTTAGATTTTACTCAACTTCAAACACGTTCTAAGGGATAGATCCTGACGTATGAGAAATAAATTAGGAGTATCTTGGATTTATTTTTTAAAACTTAAGTTCAGAAATGCCCAATATGTCATCAGTAAAACCTGCTTCGAACCTGTACAGATATTTTAATCTCATTTGAATATTTCTTTGCATTTTTAATTGCAATTACGGAATAAGTTGGCAGATAAATCTTAAATCGTAAACTGAATTAATACGGCAATAAGTGCAAGGCGATAAAGTTTGTTAATCTTTAAGTCGGCAATTCTATACAAAGACCAATCCATTAATAACGGGAAAGTGTTTCTCATGTTTCTAGCAATAAGAGAATAAATCAATACAAGAACTAACAAATAATACTGTTACTATTTGGTTTCAATATTGTTCGTAGTTAGAAAAAATCTTCCACAACACAAAACAAATGAAATGAAGGGAATTACCTACGTTGCGAAATTTAATATTAAAGAGGAAAGGCATTCGATTTGCCATAGATCGAGTGACCGGCTAACTCCAACATGAACAAAAAGGGCCAGATATAAAATCTCGTACTGTAATCGTATAAACCCGTTGCGGAGATCAATTTTATTATCCGTGTACATGGAATCTTAGTACAATAAAAATTGTAATTTTAAAAGAAATGTATAATTTTTGAATAAGGGGTCAGGAGTGTGAAGAGTGAGGAGGGTGTGGGTTCATTTGTGTTGTTCTAACTTCTAAAGAAAAGCAATGGAACCCGTTTGGTGTTGGGCTTCTGTTTTCATTATCCTTATCTTTCACGTCCGCCTTCTCAAGAAACAATTTCTCACTCGGTCTTTTATCCGTACCTCCATTTACGGAAGATTTTACTTTTGAATTTGTTCTTCCTCGATGTATATGGGGTAGACAACTTTTGTGCCGGCTAGAGTTTATCGGCTACGAAAGTCTTGACAGCTTTGCAACTCTTTATTTGAACTTATACAGTGCCGTAATGAAAAGTAATGGTTATTTAAATTAATTATACTGTTATCTAAGGTTGAATTGAAAAAGCTAGTTGAACGAATGGGATTCGAACCCACGACCTTCCGCTAAATACACCGCTGCTCTAACCACTTGAGCTATCGTGACTTTGTTCCACTCGGAGAACTCTCAACGTACAATCATCCGAATTTTTCCTCTTTTTGCCATATTTTCAAACATCGTGAAATCAGGATTCGATTCTCGCGACTTATAAAGTAGCCACGGGAGCAATTAGCGAAGTAAGTACGTCTGTAATTTTATATTAATCTATATATGTGTATTAGTCATAATAGAACTTGGGATATATCGATCTCCTGTTTTTCTACAAAACCCTCACTCGGCCGACAGAAGACCTAGAACAAATCCTTGCCTCGAAAACAAAATTTTAATTCAATCTTGCACGAACCGATTAATGTGATTGCTTGCAAGCCAGAAGTTCTTGACCAATGGCACGATGGCGGCCAGATCCGTGCCATCTTGAGTAACCTCCAGTACCTTGGTAGCGATGGAAGACCCTTAGGATATTTACCTGGGAATTTTAAGCACCCGATCATATGCTTGACTTCGGCCATCTTCCAACATTGCTGATGGCTATAATTCTAGTCGAATCTGTTATCACTTAAAACCACCACTCAAACAAATTTGAAACTTGAAAATGGTACAACTTAAACAAATCAGACAACCGGAACGTTAGAAGAAGCTTTACTGAAAAACCAACCAAGAAGAGAATGACTATTTTAAGATTTATTTACAAAATGCAATTCTATTTTATCTGTATTTTATTTACCTCAAATCCTTTAAAACGGACCAAATATTGTTGTAATGTAATCAATGGAGGATTGTCTATGAGATAATAACAAATAATAAGGGTGGCCACTTTTTTTTTACCTCTCAGCGTAGATTATTTATTATTAATTGTAATCAATTATCTTTCCTGATACGTAGTGATTACAAACTTGTCACTTTTGAATATTAATAATTTTAGCTTAATAAATTCTTTATATAGCACTTTCCCTTAACAAAAAGATGCTTAACACGTTGAGTGCTCTTCAGCCTGGAAATACCCAGGGTCCTTTTAAAACGAGGAGAGAAAAGCAAAAAGCACAGGACCTGATGTTTGGGCACGAGCCGTGAAAAGTAAAGGGGAATGTTGGCTTCTATCCGCCCTACTCTTCATTAGGCCGTTGTTCTCTTGGTTTGCTGATTTATTTACGGCTGCAGGAATGTTGTCCTTCATTAATCTGTAGAGGGCCCGGGGGTTGTAATTTAAACTTTTGACCTTTTTCCATAAATACAAAGTGCTCCTTCTGGACCGGCGAGAGAGTTATCAATCACCGCATACAACAAGTGTGGACCGACGAAACATTTTAATCACAGTGTTATCTCAGCGAGAGGATTATTATTGAAATTTATGTTTTTTGGTTTTTTTTTGCGCTTTTGTATCATATCCGCCCTTTAGAAATATTTCGATTATTTATACGTGTAATCAGTTGGTGGTAGTAATAGGAGAAATGATATTTAACAAAACATCCGAAGAACGTTAGAACAACAATTATTGAGCTTTTCCAGGTAATTTTATTGTGAAACACGTGTTTCTTTTACGACGTTGTAATTTGCATATTACAACGCTATAAAATGAAGCACATTATTACAAACCAGTGATTTCGTTAATTTTTATAAACACGTACACAATTCTGGGCAAACATTTCATGTACTAATAGGGTGGAGGGCAATATATTACGAACTTCATGTAACTTCGAAAAGTAGATATTATCGTTTGTTAGCGTTCAACTTCCTCATATGTTGTTTGGTGACAGTTTAATTTGTTTATATTACCTTCCCAATTAATTGGTAGACGGTATAAATTCGACATTTTTGACCGGTTGTCAACAGAAGAGTTTAATTAATTGTTGTTAATTTATTTTCCTTTTGGGTTTATTCCACAGACCAAGAAGAGCGTGCAGTTTGTTAATGTGTTGTCAAGAGCCGTAAAAGATTACTGGGAGATGGAAATGAGCAGCTCAATATTATATACCAGTCTTTCGATTAATTTAGGTTTTTAGGTGTGATAAAAAAGTCAGTGTCACGAACGGGATTCGAACCCACGACCTTCGGCTAGATACGCCGCTACTCTACCACTTGAGCTCTCGTGACTTCGATCCACTCGGACACTAACTTCCCATCTCAACCCCACCTTTGAATTTTCAATTATTTTCATATTATTCACCTTGAATTGCCGAGTGGATCGAAGTCATGAGACCTCAAGTGGTAGAGTAGCGGCGTATCTAGCCGAAGGTCGTGGGTTCGAATCCCGTTCGTGACATCGACTTTTTTATCTCAATTAAAAACCTAAATTAATTGAAAGATATTAATTGGTCAAGCGCACCACGAAACCTAATAAAATTATATACAAGAGCGATTTTTTTATATCTATGCTGATTTAGTATGGTTTGTTTGTGACTTTTGAAATTATAATATATCCTTAACATTTTATATATATATATATATATATATATATATANATATATAATGTTAAGGATATATTATATATAAAAGAAAAAATAATGGAGTTCTTGAATAAATTAATACCAATGTCCATGGAAAAATTATGACAGTTACTACAGAGTAAAGTCAATGAGTGCTGCGAGTGGAAAAGATAAAATCCGACCAATTCAGTGGCAAACATTTTGGAAATATCTTGTGGAAAATGTTTTGAAACCGGTTTTCTTTTGTTCCCCGACGGTTTAGCGATCCCGGACACGTAAAGCACATCAGTTTTAGCCCGGAGGCCGTGAGGCGAGCACCAGAGTTTCCCACACTGACTTAACTAGCGATGGTATAATTGGGAAGCAAACAATGCAAGGGCTTTTAATGCAGTTTTGTACGTAAATCTCGTAGTAACAAAAATACTACTTGTAAGAGTTGTTTTACAAAGTGCAATTGTAATCTTTTGACCATGGTAATAGTTTTCTATACGTTAAATCCTGAAACATAAATAAACGTTAAAATTAAGGAGCGGTTTAATGTGCTTTTATCCAGAAAATATGATACTCAGATATGGTTGGCTTAGGGATATAAATAGGTTGATGTAACATGCTGATTGTTTTAAATGTTGAGAATAAACTTTAAACTCCAGCTAATTTTCAGTTCTGAATACTAAATATAATAACAGGGATCATAGAAAATAAATCTCTAATTTATATTTCTTGGGTTTCTTTTCAGGAACTAGACAACCATCAAAATTAGGGGCATCAGCCTCCCTTCATCAGTCTCATGCGTTTCCAAAAAGAAAAGGAGACTGATGAGGGGAGGCTGATGCTTCCGATATCGATATCAATAAAACGAAAATGAGTTTGATGGTTGTCTAGTTCCTGAAAAGAAACCCAGGAAATATAAAAAGTCAACAACCGAAAAAGAAGAGTACAAAATATAAATGTATAATTATTCCAGAAAATATGTAAATTACATCTGAAATTACAGAAATACTAATACTTGTTATGCGATCAACCAGCCTTTAATACGATGTTGATTGGGGGGTGATAATGATGATAGAAAAATTGACTATTTTTCCAGTCAAACGCCTGTGATATTTACGTACCTAAAGAATATTAATTGTTAAGTAATTGTTACTGTTTAAAAAAATGCATATACAGGTTGAATTGCTACTCGTGCTACAAACTTCTCCAGTAGATTCTTCACCCTAAAATGAACAAAAAAGTTCATATTGTCCATGGTCCGATTCTCAACCATTTCAGAGTAATTTCGCTTTTTATCGATTTTGAAAGATATCACGTCCTGGCGTCGGAAAATCGTGATATCTTTTAATCTAAACATTTCTCTTAAAATCTATAAGCACCGTTGAAATCCCCGTTAATTTTTAGAGAGAATCAAAATCATAATTCCATTGAAATTTTTTAATTTAATTTAATGCCCATTTAGTATGTAATGCTTAAGAAGTTTACAAACAGCTAGAAGGTCAAGGAAGAAAGACCCAAACGTTTTGCCACCTTCATCTTCTTATTGAAAAATTAACGGGGATTTCAACGGTGCTTATAGATTTTAAGAGAAATGTTTAGATTAAAAGATATCACGATTTTCCGACGCCAGGACGTGATATCTTTCAAAATCGATAAAAAGCGAAATTACTCTGAAATGGTTGAGAATCGGACCATGGTCAATATGAACTTTTTTGTTCATTTTAGGGTCAAGAATCTACTGGTGAAGTTTGTAGCACGAGTAGCAAGTCACTCTCAAACATTAGCAATCCTTGAACCACCATTTTTTCTCTTTTTGTCATCAACATCTTGGTCTCACAACCACTAAATAAGAAAATGACGAGTGCGTTGGAAGCGTTATTAAATCAGGTAGTTTTCCTCAAATTTGCTGCCTTCTGAGACTAAAATTAGAAACTCTGGATTACTTTATACACTTTCCGATTTACACAATTTTCCACTCTTTTTGTAGTTCTGGCTGAAATAAAACACAAAAAATTAGCCCAAACATTTTGCCACCGTCATCTTCTTATTGAAAAATTAACGGGAATTTCAACGGTGCTATTAGATTTTCAGAGAAATGTTTAGATTAAAAGATATCACGATTTTCCGACGCCAGGACGTGATATCTTTCAAAATCGATAAAAAGCGAAATTACTCTGAAATGGTTGAGAATCGGACCATGGACAATATGAACTTTTTTGTTCATTTTAGGGTGAAGAATCTACTGGAGAAGTTTGTAGCACGAGTAGCAATTCACCCTGTATATGTAAGAGGCTATTAAGAAGTGGTTTTTATTTATTTATTAATTATATATGTATATAGTTTGTATATATACATATCGTGAAATGTGTAATGTCTTTAAGTTATGACTTTGTGTCTATCCCCTGAAGAAGGCAATAAAACGTGTCGAAAGCTTGGGCGTTGATATAAAAACATTGTATGTATGTACATGAAGACCACAACCCGAATACAGAAATACTGTCAATGTGTCAGAATGTAGGGGTTATAAACAGGGCGTCGATAGACGTTGAATCATGTATATTTACAATAAATAGTTCTTACGGTTAGCTTATTACTGTTTATTATTAAATGTAAAAGCAGAAATCAATAAAACCAACCCTTAATTCTTATCCCTCCGACACTTCAACGCTTTCACAAACTTTGACCTTCAAAACTTGTATAACTACGTCTCTACGTTCTTGAACGAACTGTAGCTTTAAATTGCAATACACTTACACATACTAACTCCTCCGACATAAACCGCACCCAATATAATGAGGGTTATGATGGGGCTGGGGGGCCCCCCCAATATATGATGGGTTATGGTTATGTTTGGGCTGGCTCGAGAGCGGGTTGGGTCACCTGTTCAGATTTTTAAGGAAGACGTGGTTGTTTCCCCGTCTGAAAATATATGAACGTCGTGACTACCTTTACTCATCACTCACGGAGGCACCAATGGAAAAAGAAATATTCAGTTAATCACGAACTTCTACGAAACGGAGATAAGAACAGATAATAAAGTGCTCTACTTCAAGGTAAGAAGAGGAATCAAACAAGGAGATCCGTCACCAAACTATTTTAAACTGAATAATCACGAAAATTATCCGGAGTGTAAATTGTACCGAGACCAAATATGGAACCTATGCCGTAAGCAGTTCTCGACAAATGTAAGATTAGCTAATGACCTGGTTCACCTTGGCATATAAGCTAAACAATATACTGGGACTGCTTAGAAGAATCAGGAGAAGTAACAGGCTCTTAAATTAATAACAATTAATAATGATTAATTAAAAATTGATAAAAAGAAAACGAATTTTGGCAAATTGTTTTGTTGATTCCATCCTTATTCTCATTAAAATGTATAAACTCTAACCATCGTAAAATCTAACCAACCGCCTGAACAAAAAAATATTCAGCTTTCCTATGGTTGTAATCACGTAGAATTTTAATAAAGTTCAGAACAGTTATGACTTTTTAAGAGGACCGTGGTGTACAACTATGATTTGCCAGCGGTTTTCGGTTCGAATCTCGGTAGCGCTCATGCCTTTTTAATTGATAATAGTATGAAAAATATATTGTATAGCGTTTTAACCCCTCGTTGTCTCCGACAACCAACTGGCAACGGGGCGCTAAGCCCTACTTTTTTCATTTTTTTTTCACTTTTTGTAAAGGCTAGTCCTACTCACAGATGTTTACAACGATCCGGATATCAAGCATTAAACGCTCATCATCACAATGGATATTTAGTTTCGTTTAAATAATTCATTCGTAATTAATGGTTTTACAGGATGCTTAAAACAAATCCAATTTCTTTAAATTTTATTAAAAATTTTGACCTACACAATACAATTACCCCTTGGTTTTATGCAACTTTTTAAATATGTAATTCAATCTTACCTATTATTTCTTATTCCTAGGTGAAAAAAACAAAAAACAAATTGACTGGTATATAATTAATTAATTACCTTGCACGACTGTACATGCACAACAAAGACAGCAATATATATATATTTTTTTAAACGAAGGTTCCCAACATTGCTTTCCCGTATACTCGGTCGTCCTTCAAATGACAATGAGGATCTTTAACGTTCGCACCTAGCCTTCCGGCCTTATGGGTCGTTTTGATTCTCAAAGATGACGCACCTCCGCATACGGCAGAAGTGCGTTACTGCCGCAGCATTGGTGTAGAGGCAGCTCAGCCCCGTGGGGCCAAGACAACCTCGCTCCCCGCTTGTCCATTACGAGTGGTCGGGTCCGCATTAAGCATCGGACCGTATGCCGTGCGCAAAGGGCTACCTAGGCCGAAATACATCAGCCTGGTCTCCTGCGCACTCCCTAAATAGAGAAGGCCACTCTATCTCTCAGAGTATTGAGGCTTCCCCATCGTAGAAACTTCCGGATCCACTCCGGCCGCAGTTTCGTTTGAAGTGGAATTGCTAACCACCCCTTAGAGAAGACTGCTTACGGCAAAAGCCGCCAATCGAGCACATTACGTACACAGCGCACTCGAATAGGAGCAACCGATTCAGTATCCATTTTCATCCGCTTCAATTGTCCGATCGTTCGTATCCCGTGAGGCCGGGTGAATAACGATGACAATACGCAGGTTTCGTGCGAAGGTCACAGATAGAAGACAGCCTCTCCTCCAGTACCCGCCAGGGGTGTCACCACGGCCAACTATGGGTCCATTCCTAGTGTAACAGGGGCTGAACCTTGAACATTTCTGTAACCCCGTAGTACAGATGGTTATGCCCCCTCCCGCGTCTATGCAGACAGGATCTGGCACCCTAACCCACGTGTGCCTTTGATAAAGCACCCGCCGCCCCATGCCGACCCGATGCCGACACTAGTACAGCTTGTGCTTTAGAGAGGTTGCCACGCCCTCAGGGCTACACCATTATTTTGCGCCCGGACTCCCCCCTTGTAACCAAGGGTCGGGAGAGGTCGCACGGAAGAATGAAGGAACCTGGGTTGAGAAAGGGACGTGGATAAGGACACGAGGTAAACCTTTTTTGGGTCCCGAGCCTTAACCACATTGTACCACCAGGGTTCGCAACAGCAGAGATCATATCAACACTCAGGATGTCGGTTTTTTGATAATAATAAAAAAAAATTGTAAGTATGTCGGGTTCGAATGCAGGGCCGCTGGATTCGAGCACGGGACCTTTACCTTACAGTATGACCGCCGTGTCAACGCCTAATCCGTTGCGGCCACCGACGACCCCCCTAACACTATTAATTTCAGTGTTTAAAAATAAGTCTGACTACTTGCAACATATTGTGAGTTTATTTTCGGTCAGAGAGTTTTGTAACTGAATAAATTTAATTGATTACATTATAAACTTTCAGCTACATAATTCGTTGAAGACAAAATGTACTATCTTTGTTTTTATAGATTTGTCAATGAATTTGGCCACCTGACCTATTAAACTAACGAATTCAAAATAAAGCTGATGATTCTTTCTAAATTTGACAGAATCGGGAAATTACTGACAGAATTAATACTATAAAATTACTGTGCACATTTTATTCTGTTTGATTTGTTATTTATCATGCCCCCTAAAAAATTATTATGTAATTATTTTAAATTTATTAACATAATTTTAGCAGCAAGAACGCTCGGAGACACATTCAATAGTTTTCGTACTAGTATATAAAAAATAGTCCATTGCCTCTTCTTGTTAGTAGTTTTCGAACGCGATTTTCAGTACTGTATTTATGCCTAATTTGTTAAATGGATTCATTAGTTCGTGTTTTTTAATCCTATGAATGTAAATGTAGCCTGTTTTTTTGGTGTCATTTTGTTTTTGTTTGTGCATTTTTTATTATTTTTTAATATTTTTTCATTTATTTAATTTGTACTTTACATTACAGGGGTGTAGAAGTTCATAAACTACATATTTACTTAACGGCACAAATCTAGCTTCCGTAAATAAATTAAAACCGGTGATAAATTTATTTTTTTACATACGTTCCAAGCATTTTTGTAGATATCCTAATTTTTTTCATTACTAATGGGATACATTTATCCGAACGTTGATATACCTTATAAGGGAAAACGTGCAGCTTTCCAACTATTGTAATAGTTGAATTTGGACAAAATCCAGAGTAGTTATGAATTTTTAAGTGAAACATTAGACATCGGAGAGAAAAAAAATTACCCCGGGCTCCTCCAGCCTAAATTGTCTATTTTTTATTGCAATAAAAATTTGTATTTTATGGTTTTATTGAGTGCTTAAAACGAATAAGAATTAGTTTTTTCAAAAACAATTTTTTTACTTGGTGAACTGAAGCGACTTTTGGTTTTTGTAACTTTTCATATATTTGCATCTCATTTACATACTGCTTAACTATTTTGGTATCCTAGGTAAAAAACACTCAAATTCGCAGATATATAACAACTTCGAAATTTTACCATTTCAAAGTGGACGATAGGGACATAAACCGTGGCGAAAGATGCTGCCTCCATTCCATTTCAGTCAATTTTATAAAAACAAGGGTATTTTTCAATTCAAATCAATGACGACATCAGAGTTATAAGGAGAGTGGTTTGACATCTCCGTTTCTTAAAACTTTGCTTTATTTTAAAATTTTCAATATATTAATTATATCAGCTCGGAGTCAATAATCCCACCATCTGGGACGGGCTCAAAGTGTCAAACACCTTTATAGTCCCACCGAACTATAGTTTCCGAATCGATGTTGGCAACCACTTGGGAAGAAACAAATTATGAGGATCTAATATCGGCCGGATATTCCGGACACCAAGTTTAGATGTCGGCTTACGGTAGCCTCTAAAGTGCTAATTGTGGCCGATAATCAGGGAGTGGTGGTATGCGGATCCTAGCTTGTACTCTCAACCAATTCGAATGCTTCATAGAAAGGTAGTATTTTCAGAATTTAAAAAAACTAAACAATAAAAAACGCGTTAAAACTATTTTTTTTCCTGCGTTAGGATTCAGAAAGCCCAATGGCGATTATATGATAACGCATAACAACGCGATATAACAACATATTTCTTCATATTTAAACTTGAAAAATGTTCTATTAAGAAAAAATATTCTTGAACCATTTTTGTTTTATGTATCATTTTTTATATTTTTATGGTTTTCTTTCAATTAATTAAGGTTTTTAGTTGAGATAAAAAAGTCGGTGTCACGAGCGAGATTCGAACCCACGATCTTCGGCTAGATACGCCGCTGCTCTACCACTTGAGCTATCGTAACCTCGATCCACTCGGACACAAACTTCCCATCTCAACCCCACCTTTGAATTTTCAATTATTTTCATATTATTCGCCTTGAATTGCCGAGGCGAAGGTCGTGGGTTCGAATCCCGTTCGTGACACTCACTTTTTTTTTATCTCAACTAAAAACCTAAATTAATTGAAAGTTATTCATTGGTCAGGCGGGCCACGAAACCTAATCAAATTATATACAAGAGCGATTTTTTATATCTATGCTGATTTAGTATATTTTGTTTGGTGACTTTTGAAAATATAATATATCCTTAACATTACATATATACCTTTCGAATTTTCCCTCCTTTTTACCATTTTTCAAATGTCGTGTAATCCATTTGATTCTCGGCGACAAATAGATTACACGACATTTGAAAAATGGTAAAAAGGAGGGAAGATTCAAAGGTGGGGTTGAGATGGGAAGTTAGTGTCCGAGAGGATCGAGGTCACGACAGATCAAGTGGTAGAGCAGCGGCGTATCTAGCCGAAGATCGTGGGTTCGAATCCCTCTCCTGACACTGAGTTTTTTTATCTCAACTAAAAACTTTAATTAATTGAAACATTTTAGTTGGTCAAGCGTACCACGAAAACAAGTGAATTTAATAACAATTAATATTAAAAAATAGCTTTGTAAGTTTTATTTACAATTATTAAAGTATAATTTGAAAAATTGTTTTATTTTAATACGTCTTCTTTATACATATATATATTATTTTAACGATTTTATAAAGTGATCATGGTTCGTGCAGGGTGCCGATGACCTATGAAAGTCCAAGATAATGTGGACCAATTATTTTGGACCAAGTTACCGAAAGCGGTTTGCCAACCATCAGACATGTAAAATGTTCACCTCTACAAGATGCCAGGACATTGTTATATCGGGAACAATAATACGTAGGTTTAATCCTATAAAGGAAAATGGCTCAAGTGGTAGTCGATAATTAATACGTTTGAAGTTGAGTCAACAGTATTATTTCAATTAATGAACCGCAGCGGATTCTGTAACATTTTAGAATTACTTAATTGTATTTGACTCAGTTATTCAATGATAGTTCAAAATCTAAATGGCAAGTAACAAAAAAGAATTCCAAACTAGTTACATTATTATTAGACACCAGGTGGGCGATAATGTTTGATAGTTCAAAGTGCACCTTGTTTATACAGCCGTTACAACAGTCCTGGCTCGCTTAATCTCGCTGTGTAGGCGTCAGACGTATATATGTTGTCTCTATGTTCGTTCTTTTTTCACAAAATCAAGTTCTCCTCTTTGACAAATTTAATTGTAATTAATTGAAATTTGTTTTTTTAAATTATATCATTTGCACTTTTAAATATTTCCCTCTTTCGGAAAAGATGTAACCTTAATTGATCTGGCTAGCTATTTCCGACTTTTTGTGTAAATAACGTAAGAATTATCTTCCTAATGTGTATTCACAATTTATTAGCACATTGATATTCTTGTTGAGACGAGTCTGTACATTTTCAAGTATCTGATACGCTTGGGTCTACTCGTTCTAGAAGGATACGCAATCAAACTTTACGGAATTTTAATTACTTTTTCTTTACTATGTACACATGCCAAGAACCTCCAAATATGCAAAAACCGTTGATAGTTTTAACTATTCGAAACAATTTTTTGACCGACAACATATCTCTCATTGTCTATATGTCCTGAATGCCCAGGGACGCATGCCAGGGTTAGGTCATTAGTATCAGTGAGTTCTGCCAGGGCTTCCATACCCTTTTTGCCGTTACCTCGAATGAGCCAAGGCCTTAATTGCCGCCTGACTGAAGGAAAAAGTACCTATCTTCCTTAAATGTGTTCCTTGCCTCTTTATTTCTCTGGCGTAGTGTTCAATTGCAATAATATCAAACTGGAAAACTGTCGTACATTTACCTAATTGAAACTCAGTTCGGCCTTCCGATTCTAGCCGGATTGTCCTTCAGAGGTTTTCTTTTGGCCCACTCTTTCCTTTCTTGTATGAGTACCTTGTACTTGTTGGTGAAGTTTATTTTGGAGTGGTGGCATCAATTATCGGCAGCAGAATATGGCGTATGCGTAGATCTCTTCACTCAGTTTCCATTGAATTCTCTTGACATGGCCTATCCTTACAGATGGTTGTCCATTTATGAGTCTCAGAGCCACTGCTCTGGTTACTCCTTAGATTAGAATGTGGAACGGTGTAAAGTTTAAAACACCTCCAAAGCACCAGTCGGCCTTGTACTAATGGCTTCAGTGACATAGAGGCAAGCTTGGATCACGACAATGAGGTCGAATCCAAGTTTTGACCATATTATGAAGAATTACATTTGAATATTTTTCCACTGTATATATTTAATATTTACTGAACGTATTACATATATCCAGTGGAAAAATATTCAAATGGAATTCTTTGGTCAAAACTTGAATTTGACTTCATTGTCGTGATCCTAGCGTTATAAAACACTTAGATACCTACTTTCGCGGAAATCGGTGTATATTAATTTTTCGACTGATAATTTCGACGACCTGTCTGCGTGACTGATATTTCTAGCGCCAGCTTTAACATCATTTTTCTGTAAACCAAGGAGACCGATTTTCATAGTTGATAATTCGGAATGGTCAAGTGCATTTTATAATTGTATCACACATTAAAATCGAACTATTATTTCCATTAAAAAAAGCTAGGTTAATTTTTGACATACAATTTTCCTATTTTCTGTAGTTTATTATCGAAATCGTTTTTATACATTTATGGTACATACGTCGTTAAAACCTACATTTCTTTTATTTCGATGGTATGTTTTATTAAATTCACTAATTTCGTGGTCCGCTTGACCAATTAATATATTACAATTAATTAAGGTTTTTAGTTGATATAAAAAAGTCAATGGCACGAGCGGGATTCGAACCAACGATCATCGGCTAGATACGCCGCTGCTCTACCACTTGAGCTATCGTGACTTCGATCCACTCGGACACCAATTCCCATCTCAACCGCACCTTTTGTATTTTCCCTCCTTTTTGCCATCTTTCAAATGTCGTGTAATCGGATTGGATTCTCGACGACAAATGAAATGGCAACGGAGAGCTTTAGTGAAGTATCAAGTGATAGAGCAGCGGCGTATCTAGCCGATGATCGTGGGTTCGAATCCCGCTCGTGCCATTGACTTTTTTATCTCAACTAAAATCCTTAATTAATTGGTATGTTTTATGTTAAAATCCTCTCAGCCGATTTCGAATAATCGCCGGTTCAATCAGATATTCCGAGAACGACTTCTTACAAATCAGAAAAAAATTAAGGGACCAAAAAAACGATAAATTTTAATTCAAACAACAATTTATATTTAGGAAGGTGCTAAAATGCAATTTCATATTAGTTTAATAAAAAAAATATTATAACCTAGTTTATTGAAAAATATTTGGATTTTAGAATTTTTTTGGTGATTGATAAATTTTGATAGGTTTTACTATATTTTTATTGCAATTTACAATAAAAAAAAATGCTGTAAAATGACATATTCACATATTGATTTGAGCAAGGAGAACGGATAAAAATATTAAATAACGGAAAATTTCAACTTAAAAAAAGTGGCTAAACCCGTGCTATTCACAATAAGTGGCGATACGTGTTCGATATTTTGGAGTGTAGGATCACCAAAAAAAAAGTAGATCAGCATTAACTGTGCTGCATAATTCTACAGCAAGACATAATTAGAATGAAAAGGTCATTTTAAAACTGCTTGGGAATCATAAGAAAGTGCGCAGGCTCATGTAACGCCTGAAATCTGAGGTGGTTAGACAGATCTCCACAAAAGGCATCCCCAGCGACAATAGATCGTTGAAAATGGGAGCTAGTACGAGTGAGTTATCTGTAGCTCCTCACTCAACTGAAAAGACTCATCTCCCTCCCCTGAATTAATCTTCCACACAAAGGGTGATAAATTTAACGCTAATTTGTTTACAAAGGAAATTATAAACAAATCTACACGTACACCATCGAAGAGTCAAAACTTCAATTTATAAAAGTAACTTTCATATCTGTAAAGGTTTTTTTTAATGATATAAATTAAAGCGATTTGAAAGTTTATTTTCTCATACTACATGTAAGCTCTTGCAAAGAATAAAGAGCACTTTTAAAATAAGGCTCGTGACACTGACTTTTTTATCTCAACTAAAAACCTCAATTAATTTAAAGGTATTAATTGGTCAAGCGGACCACGAAATTAGGGAATTTAATATTTTAAAATAACCTTAGCCGTTTTTCGAAGTAAATAATCCAGAATCGAATAGATTTTTGTGTTTCTTTGCCTTTAGGGCGTACAGGAAGGATACGGCTAAATAAATAACCAACTGAATAAATAAATAAATAAGTAAATAAATAATCAACTAAATAAATAACCCAAATGGAATATTTAATTTGACCATACTCTCTTTTCCTTTACAAATGTGAAATACTTGTAAATAAATATGTGTAACACTATATTCAGCCTTTTTTCTTATAATTGTAATATTTCATCATTCCAACTTTTCTTCCTTTTGGACGGTCCTCAACGTGGTATTGGCCGCGATCCAGGGAATCCAAGTGCTTCCCGTTAAGCAAATTTTCTAGATTTGTCGGCCGTTCTGCGCGTTATTGTAGACATTTGCCCGCAGCTTGTATATACCCGATAATCCCGGTCAATCTGTTCTTCTAGAGAAATACAATATGTAGGCAAATTATTGAGTAAGATCGAGGGGTGAATGTCCTAAATCTTATTAGGGGGAATTAGAGATTGCCAATCTCAACTAACTCCAGTCATTTATCTAAACATATAAAAACTGGAATTTTTTCTGGAAACTCTTGATGTTTTTCTATACAGGGTGTTAGAAGATTAAATGCCAATACGGTCATGGTGGATTCACTAAATTAAACGTAGTACAGTGCCGCCAGAACGAGGTTTCTATATTGCCTCATTCCCGAGATATTAACATTTTTGTAATTTTAGCTAACAATAAAATATAGTAAAAAAAAACAAGAATGGATGTGATATTTGTTACCAACTAATCAATTTTTTCAATAAAAATATGACGATGTTCTTGAGTTGCTCTTTGGGTTCGATATCACGTTTTTCAACCTTTCAAAGGAAGGTTCAATACTAAGAAAAGTTTTAAAAAATGTAAATGTGAGAATATCATTGGCATACTTATAATTTATAAAATAAGGCAACTTTTGTGAAATCCTCCAAAGTTTTGATGGAAAAGTTGCACGAGCCACAATTGAATATTTCTAAAAACACATGGGTTTTGTCATCGGGTAATCTTTGAGTGGGTACTGTATATTCGGAAGCGCGAATTTTTCAACGGAAATGTTGTTATCTTGTGGAAAATTTAATGTAGTTTGGGAGATAAAGGTGAGATTTGTATTTTAATGACGCTAGAGTGGAGAAGTTACGATTTTATGTAAAAAAAACTGATTTTAGACTAAAATCACAAAATGTTAGTATCTCTAGAAAGAGTCCCTAGAACCTTTGTTCAAGTGGCACTGAACTACGTTTTATTTAGTGAATCCACCATGGCAGTGTTGACATTTAACCCTGTAACACCTTGTGTACACGATGAAAACAGTTGGCTGTTGTTAATTAGAAACTTGATAATTAGAACTCCTCTGCTGGCCACTTGGGTAAACCGAAAAATTTTTGGTATTTTTACAGTATATTTTAATGGTGGTATGAACTACTTTTCTTAACAGGGGGTGGAAAGAGCATTCGATAAATCGAATTGGAGCCAATTGCCCTCTTTATAATTCGGACTTTTACCTTGTTATGTTCCTATAAATTTCCACGCACAGTTCACTTCCCATGCAGCCCAAAGTTTCTTCGAATTTTTTCAGTACTGATCCAGAGCTTCTGACAAGGCGCAAAACCGCTCGGTTAAGTTTTGCAAGAAATCTTATCAATTGGTCTGAGCAAGATTGGACTAAAATCTTGTTTTCGAATGATCAAGGTACAAGCATGTTCTAAAATAAAAGTCACTGTTTTTTAGAAATTATGAATGGTGGAGTGAGTGCGGTGTTCAATCCTTTTAAAAAGATAGTTCTTACTCAAAGTAAGTTGTTTTCTAACATCCGGATTTCGAGCTTCTAGCTCATCATCAGGTTGAAGGAGTACTACCGACCTTCTGTTTTTTTTTTCTATTTTATGGAATGGCTGGACCCTTCACGAAGTGTTGAGGTGATACATATGTTAATAATGTGCACACCAATTTTCCTAATTCATTGTTGGACCGTTTTTACCACGGCTGAATTCAATGCTGAGTCAATCCGATGGAATAAATATCAATTCCTTCTTCTTCATTCCTGAATGTCTGGTCTATTTTCGATGTGCTACCACTTAATTTCTCTAAATTCTATTTCTCTTCCAGTGAAATTCAGACTGTTCCATTCAGAACAAAATACTTCGTTAAGAGTTTAAGACAGACTCACAAATCTGGGGCTATGAAAAATTTGAACCACTGGGGAAAACAACGCTATTTGCCCTTCCCAAAACCACCCCGATTTTTATAATTTATTTACAGACTAAAGTTGACCGGTTATTTTTATACACCCTCAAACTCCACTTTAACTACATGTTTAACTCTTCAATCTTCCTAATTACCGTATTCCAAAATAGTTGCCCTTGAAGTTGTTAATCGAGGTGTATTGTAGTTTGAGCGTTGGAATAGTTTGTGTAGAGATCGTTCATGTGACTCATCATGTTTCATAAATAATGTGAACTGCTGTTTAAGAAAATTATAAGGAAACTATTGTTAAATGTCAAATTCAGTGAAGAAATTCGTGAACAAGTCAGATCAGCCTCACGTTTTTTGGTCTATAAGGATCTTTACCTAGATGATTTTATTACGTTTAACCTAGCTGAGGGATAGGACTAAAGGTTTCTCATTGGTAGAGTTAAGGTGGTGGTTAGTCAAAATCAGAGGAGATCTGCTTTATCCCACTTATGCACTTTTTCGGGCTAAAGGAAATGTAATTTGTTCATTTTGCAATGATCGATGCAATATCGCATTATGCAACAAAAAAACAGTTTGTTTTAAGTATTCAGGTGTGTAATTCTGCAGGAAAAATGACACAAATGTAGGTGGACTCTCAGCTGCTAGGCAGCACTGTTACTTTTGAATTGGCGGGGATGTACTGTTACCATTCACGAAAAGTTGCAGATCATATTCTGTGTCCAGCTTTAATTATCGGTGCATGAAATATCTGTAAAATTGACTTTTTCATCACGTGACAAACTGAGTCTAAATTTGTTGACAATCAACAAGAAGGAACCTGCCATCAGTAATGGTAAGAAAGTCCGTCAGTTTTCAAATTCCACCACTTTAGCAATTACTTTGGGTCAAAATATTATGGATATTGGATCTTCTCGTTGCACTTTGATATCGGGTAATGAGAAGAAAAGTATGACCTACAGTGCTGATAGTTATGGCTCTTCAGATTTCACTTACAAATCTGGGAAGCGTGAATGCTCAGCTTCAAAGCTGCAGGTGAAAAAGGTACAGAAAATCAAAATAGTGAATTACCACAATTATATTTTATGCGAAAAAAGGCTTCAATGTCCTTATTTGAATCTAACATTCCTAGTTCTTATGCTGCGTTTTCTCTTCATTGTATGAACAAAGTAGTGCTAATTTTAAAATTATTTTATTTTTTAATGTGAGAAGAATTGACCACCTTTTCACTCTCGCACACTCAAGGTATTTATGAAAAAAGCAAATTCATTGGTTACTTTCAAACTTGCAAACTTATATTAATTCACATTATGAAAAACAATTGTTTAATCATTTGTACAAATAAATTTTTCGTCATGTGAAATTAATATAGTCCGTGATGATGACCAAAACATCAGTCGAAAGCTTGGTAGTAAGAAGTGAATTTGCTTTCTTCTTCAAAATATACCATGATCTAGAGTGTTCGTGAATTATTTTAATTTCAGTTATTTTATTTTAATAATTATAATACTGTTTTTTCATAAGTTTTTAACAATGTTGTCTTTTAACTATGGCTTCAACGATTTTTTAATGTTTTAATTACATTATTTTTCATAATCGATAAAGCATATACACATTATTTCAATAATTAATTTTGTAGTTTAAATAACCAAATAGCCTGACTTCAGGAGGAAGGACATTTAGGATAAACATAATCTTAATAAAACTTACTACAGGGGTATTTATGCTCGTTTAGAGCCAATGTATGCAAGAAAAGTGTCACAACAAAAAAAGGGGTAGTTTTTTTAGGGGTAGTACTAAAAAAACAACTAAACTTCCATCTATCTCTCGTATATGCACGTGCATGTGCACATCTTATGTAGGTTGTTGTATTTATATATGCAGTTGAAAAATGAAAAAACAAAAATAAGTAAAAAATCTGGAGGCTGTTTTCTGGAATGATTGAATCCTCCTCACATGTAAGGTCAGATAAAAGTCAATATTGCCACAAACTCAACTATGTTTTTCAAATTCATTGATGAAGCAGAATTTTCCCTTGTTTTTCTTTTTTTTAACTTCACGGTAACGTTTTCGTTCTAGTTGGTACATTTTTTTCAACATAAATGCCTGTTAAGCACAATTTCGTCACACAACACGTCAATACCGTTTTGTTTTCCGGAGAATCGGTTGTAAAATCTATTCAGACATGTATTTTTGTATTAATATTGTTGCTTAACATCATATATTTATTATCTAAATATTATTTTTAAAATCAAGAATACAATAAAACGAAACAAAAGAATCAAAATTTGTGATATATAAAGCACAAATAATTCTTTTTACTGTGTTTTTATTTTCTTACTCATTTACATCTTTTTTATGAAAACACAAAATGTGAGTATAAAAATGTAAAATAAAAACCTTCTCTTGGCAAAGTTCGAATATCAGATACGCCAGACCTATAGAAATGTTTAAATCAAAGGGCTATAGAACTGTCGTGTAAAATTAAAAATGATCAATATTCTGGGGATAAAAACGCCCTGATGTTACAGCCACCCCCTAGGTTCATCAGGTTACACAAAGAAAGGCGAGACAGCACAGTTTATTGCAAAAAATATATGTCTAAATTTATTGGTGAAAATTAAACAGTATCACACTTCACCTACTAAAATGTGATCAACTGTTAACGAAATATTCACTTATTTGTTTAATTGTATACATCGAAACATAATATTTAATGCAGACCAGTTATCGACTATATTTTATATTTTTAAAAGTTTTAAAATTATTGTAATCAATATGTTTACTCTACAATAAAATATCTCTTGGGGAAAACTTTGTCCTTTTTCGTCCGTCACATTTCCTCTTAGAGCCATTGACTTTCACGTTTTTGTCGGATTTCCAACGTTTGTTGTTTAGAGCTGCATGAATGGGTCCCATTGCACGGTAGTTTGTAGAAAAGCATTTTAACGGCCCAAAATCTACGAATTCCGAACGTTTTTGCCGAAGGAGAGAACGTACTCTCATTGTTCCAACCCCTCCAAGCATTTACAACACCGGTTGCTGTCGGGATAATCCAATTGAAAATCTTCATTTTGTATTATTTAACAAATTTACGATCCACATTCCAATTATGACACGAAAATATGAATGATTCCTTCGGAGCCCCGTAAATATTTCCTGTCCTAATTCAAAATTCCTATCTTTCCCGATCGATGAAGTTTAAAGACAAATAAGTTCGGTTCTTACTTCTGAGATCAATGGATCAATTTGTCAAGTTCTTCTTCCCCTTGTTCTACTTTAAGCCAATTATTTCTTATTCCCTTTAACCTCTCTCTCTCCCTCACCCTCTCTCTTTTAATTTATCTACTGCTTAAAACTTTTTTTAGCAGTTCTAAAGGAGGATAAATTTATTCCTCTCTTTTAGCCTTTGAAGTTGCTGAGATAAGACATTATGAATGTGTGAGGATACTTTATCATTGTACTTGTGTAAAATACAGATTTACATACGCCCAAATCTGTGTTCATCCTCCCTCGCGTGTACAGAGTTGACCTATCACCTGCCGCAGTCCACCGGCAATTCCATTTTGCAATTTAAAATAAATTACCCGCAGGCCTCGAGAATTCCTAGTGTTGTTTGAATAAAATGTTATCCAAGACGGATTTAATATAACATTAATTAACCACAAAATACTTACTATGAATATCTAAATATTAACATCATCAAGTTTCCTATTATTATTTGTAATTTTACTTTACTACGAGGTAACTTGAAACTATGATGTTATGGAAACTATACATTTATTGGTCAAGCTTTAGTAATATTTGAGAAGAGATACCTTAACATTTTGTTTGTTTTATTTAATTATTTAGCAAGGAATTCGGCTAATAATATGGCTATTTTCATGAATGAAATTCTATCTTACAATGTATTTTTATGTCATATAATAAGCATTCGTTAACATCATGTTACTTCTTTTTTTCTCTCTCAATCAATTTTTTTATTCAGCAAGGCATCGTAATAACCCTGTTTCATCATTTTTCAAATGACCTATGTAAATATTTAATTGCTAAAAACCCACGTTTTTTACAAGTTTGTACTATACCTCCCTAATTAACGTTAAACATTGTAAAAAAACCTACACTACTTAATTACATGACAAAATATAAAAATATTATTTAAATTAATTAATCAAATCGGAGCAAAAACAAATTGAGCAAAGGCACCAAGATGAATATTTGAGTAGCCAAAACCAAGTGGTCACCTCATTTATTAAACTTACCGTGCTTCCACAGGGAACCTCGGATTTATTATTATAATTTTATTCAAAATTGAAGTTAATTTTGGGTGGGCGGCATGTTTTGAGAGCCTTCTTCCCGAAGAAAAAGGGCTTATCAGCGCTCCTTTGTTTGAATTNGAGAGAGAGAGAGAGAGAGAGAGGGAGAGAGGGAGAGAGATAAGAGCGAGAGAGATAGAGATAAGAGAGAGAGAGAGAGAGAGAGAGAGAGAGAGAGCGAGAGAGAGAGAGAGAGAGAGAGTGAGAGAGAGAGAAAACTGAAGTTTTATTTTTTGTCTACAAAATTGGAAAATACCGTCCTTCTTACAATTATGCACACAGCATTAAGTGAAAAAGTTTTCTCAGAGGTTTCATTATAAGTATCAATTATTTTTTATATACATTTAATTTTACTTCATAAACATGAATACTATCATTTTATAAATAATGGAATTTCTATTTTAAACCAAGTTCAATCATTTTCAGTTGTTGTCATTACTGTTTAGTAATTATTTCGCTCTTAATTTGGAGGGCGCCCTTCCCGAAGAAAAAGTTTTGCCATCGCGCCCTCTGTTTCAATTCGATTAATCAAAGCTGCCCCTCACTTCTTGTTTTAGTTGTTAAAACCGCATGGCCGCCCCGCCCAGTTTGGTCGAACGTCTTTCGCGCCGCGCACCGCGTGTAATTTTCTGACTTTTCCTTGTGCTTTTCCTCGCCCTTTTCTTGTCGAGTCTTTCTTTTTATTCGCTTTCACTCTATATTACGCCGAAAAAACGCGAGTGCCAGCCCTCCAACGTAGAAGAATCTCAGTCTGTCTGGAATCGCCGAACGGTGAGTTAACCTTATTTCCTTTAACCCCTTTCTTCATCGCTTATAATTCTTCTCTTTCTTTTTAATTCAACATTTACACAGTCCACTATATTAAATGGTCCTCCGTTCATGGATTTAGTTTTATTTATCTTCGGCATAATTAAGATTTGAACACCGTCGGTATTGCTCGTGCCTCGCGTATTCCTGAAAAGCTACTAGCCACGACATGCGTCTCGTTATTTTTTCCGTTTCGAAAGTTCGGCTAGTTAACACAATTTTTAAGTTTTATTAAATTTGGGACCGTCCTATCTTAAAGGTTATTTCAATTTGTTTGCGTTCTACGTGTCTTAAGGACTAATAATATTTAAAGATTTGCTAAGCAAAATAAGCTGCATTTATTATTTTGTATATACTCTACCGAAATTACAACGATAGACAATTACAACCACTTATTGTATATTTATATTTATATTGTATTTATATTTATATTTATAAATTTATAAATGCTTCTTTGGCAATTGGCTCAGAGAACAATCTGTTTCCCTTTCTGATAAAAGTTTTAAGTCCCTAGCCCTTCGAAAATCCAAACTTGTATTTTACACTTCGTAATCATTTAATTGCAGTACGGATTTATAATTAAACACCTTGATGAACTTTCCAATTCTGTACTGCCTGTCCAACATCTTTGTTATTTCTTTACTATACTTTTTTGTGTTCCGGGTCTTCCCTCTCTTTGCATACTAAATATAGTTCACTCCGTCTTTGCCATATTTTCTTCAAATATGTTCCACTTATTCCATGATTAGACCGGATGCTATTTATTGTAGTGCACACTTTTTTAGACATTGGAAAGTTAAAGAACCACTCCTGTTGATCGTCGGGTTTATATTCCCGTAAAATTTGCCAATGGAGTAGCAGTCGAGTTGCTTGTTCCACATGTCTTATACTTCCTTTTTCATAGTGCTTTTGAACTCCTTCACTGGTATGCCTTGCCACGCTGTCCACAAGCTCATTGCCTTGGACTACTCCATCCAACAGAAGGTTCGACTTGCCGCTTTAATAGCCTCTGGACTTCATACTTTTGGACACCAAATAGAAGCAACCTGACTGTAAGCTGAAACTTTTAATGCTCTCTACCGAGCTTTTTGAATCCGTCAAGATAAACACTTTCTTATCCTCAAATTTCCTCCTAATACGGCTTCCAATGCCGTTCGAATGCCGATTCCGCTGAGAAGATAATTCTTTATTCAGTTTGTATTTTCCATTCTCTTTTATCAGGACATCATACCAAGCGCATACTTCGCCACTCTGAGAACCATCGGTAAATATCACACATGAAAAAAGGCTCAAGGATCTATAGGCAGGTACCTCGTTCTAATCCCTTAAATATATGACCCTTCTTTTACAGTTTTAGACCGCGTAGTCCAAGGCGAATTTATTAAATTCCTTCAACTAACAAGGCTTTGACTTAACAATTTATGTTATATACCTACTGCTAGATAGTGAAAATGTCATTACCAAAATTAAATGCAGCTGTTCAAAAGAAGAAGAAATATTTCACTGGCACGCAAGCTGTTTACATTGCAAAGAAATTAAATCTTGACAAGTGGACACTTTTTTTGGGCTCAGTTGGACAAGATGAAATGTTTTTCTGGGTAAAGTTATCCCACATCAAAATTCTCCGTAAGATAAATCTGACCCTGAAGTTCAAACCTCTTCGATATCTCGTCATCATCCGAAAGCGTAGAAGGGGTTGTAACGTCAGACTGACTGTTTTCCACACTAATGTTTCGGCACTTAAGGCTTTGAATATTCCTGACTTAGCTGATTTTTTTCTTCTTCACACAGGGTTATGGTACTGAGGCCCAGCAAATAAGAAATTGAAACACAGAACGTACATCAGGAATTTCCAACCTTTAAAATTTTTATCGATTTTGTTCGTGGAGAACTATGATTTTAGAACGAAGTACGCCTCCTAAAACTTCTTCAAGCAATTCGAGACATCCACGCAGGACGGAATGACCACTCAGCAACAGTCCAAAGTTAACATTTGCAGTCAACGTCTTCTTCGAAGTATTGTTGCTCCTTTTGTTCTGGACCGCACAACCTATATCGGTGTCCTAGTTTGTTATCTAAGAAGCTCAAAGAACATTGGGAAAGTTTGAAGGGACTCAGAAAATGCTTTAATTGTTTGGGGATTCACCTATTACATGCTTGTAATTCTCAGAATCGATGCAATTGTTATGCTTGTAACAATCATCACTCTTGCTTGCACAGTTCGGCCTCACCTACCATCCCACAAACAACTTAAATTCCTCCCATCGTTTCCAGCCCCGCGGCCCAGCCATTAACGTGCCACGCACAATCTCGGGATACTCGTCCGTCGACGTGTTTCGTGGAACCGCCGAAGCCATGATTGCGGATGCTGATGGAAATATGCATCCAATTCGAATGATTATTGACCCAAGTTATCAAGAATCCTGTATTATTTCATTTTCAACATTTCATAAATTGGGGATAACCCGATTGCAAGTGTCAAAAAGTTGGTCTCCTGCATAATTGCACCACACCTGATGTCCCGAGACCTAATCATTCTCCAAGCGGTAGTTTTGCCGCCTCGAATTTCCTCTGACCATCTCTGACTACTTGTCCAATAAAGAGATCGTTTGGCATTTCAACCCTCCAGCTGCTCCAAATTTCGGTGGTCTTTGGGATAAGAGGCAGGGTTAAAGTCGGACAAGCGCTATATATTACGCGCGTTTGGAGATAGCTCTCTTACCCTCGGAGAGTTTAGTGCAGTCCGTCACTCGCATTGAGGCCATGTTATCTCAGTCCTGGACACTCTTAATCGGGGCTCCTTCTGAGATTGAGCTAACCAACAAAAACCAAATCGTTTAAATTGATAGTTACACTTGCAGCACGCTAATCAGAGATTCTGGAAGAGATATAGTCCAGTGAATATTCCACATTTTGATAAAACGCCCTAAATGGACCTCATGTTTATCTGAAAGAATTCCTTACTTTTTCCTTGGCCAATCAGAAGAGCCGAACGCCTTTTCCCAAGGGAGGACGGTTATTCTATTGGTGCAGATCCACATCTAGGGTTTTAACCTCCTCTACCCCATTAAAATCTAATGTACCCATGCTATCAGAGATTTTTTGAATGTTTGAATGTTAGTTAATGTTCCACTCAAGATTGATTTGCATTTATTTTTGTTTTCGTTGTGACATAATCGTACTGTCAAAACCAAGTGGTCACCTCATTTATTATTTTTTTTAACTTACCGTTGTTCCACGGGGAACCTCGGATTTATTAATATATTTTTATTCAAAATTGAAGTTAATTTTGGGTGGGCGGCATGTTTTATGTGCCTTCTTCCCGAATAAAAAGGGCTTATCAGCGCTCCTTTGTTTGAATTCGATTTATCAAAGCCTTCCGCTCAGCTATTGTTTTTTAAGTGTGGAAAACCACATGGCTGTTTTTTGAGTTAGTGAGAGAGAGAGAGAGAGAGAGAGAGAGAGAGAGAGAGAGTGAGAGAGAGTGTGTGTGTGAGAGAGAGAGCGAGTGAGAGAGAGTTAGGGAGACAAGAGCCACTCTTCTGGTAATCTATTGTAAAATTGAATAAATAGGTGTTATATGATAGACAACTATGTGATATACTTTGTTATACCAACATAAATTACAACACTGTCCGGGTTCGCAGAGTATATAAAAAACAGAGGCAAATTATTCTCCCACTATTTTAGGCCACACACCTGACATATGGGTACCTTCTCGTTGAAAAGAGATCCATGAGATATTGTTGGCGTCTGCGACTGAAACTTATTTTAGAAGGGTGTGAAAAAGAAATCTTATTTGATTTATATTTGTTAATATCCGATGCATTTAAATTACGCGAAAATTTATACAGTAATTTCATTTTTGTGGGATGAGAGTATTTTCGAAAGTATGTATATATAGGTATCAGTTTGAAATTCAATCGAGGGCAAACAGCGTATCAATCTTTTACATTGTTTCAATTATTGGCTTTTCATGCTGTGTGTAGAAGAAAACGTGCAATGGAAGAAAATGATTTGTTGTCATCGCCGATTTTCAAGTGTTTCACCTTGCTGGCGTTTATTTTTTTCCCTGGATTTATTTATTCAGAAATATATGTTGAATGTTGTTTTCCAGCGGATTCCATTTGTTCTAGTTTGTATTTTTCAGGATATGTATCTACTTTTAGTAATAATCGTAACTTCAGTTAAGACCCTTAGTATCGTTACTGGAATTTTGTTGACCGTAAGATCACATTCGTGTAATATACATTACAATTTATAATAATTTCTAAAAAGCCTTGAAAACATAAAGCAAATGTAGTAATCTCATGGACTAATTGGGGAAGCTAAGGTAAAAAATAGTAATCTCAGAAAAATGATTTGCAACTAAAACGGTAATCTATGGAAAATATCTATATTCGTCAAAAATTATATGTTCAATAAATATGATATATTTATATATATGTATGATACAGCCCAAAAGACAATAAGGGATTAAACTTTTTTTAATGTAATTTAGTCTTTTGGAAACAGGTAGAAAAAAAATTATTAATAATGTTTCAACCCTTTAAAACGGTCAATAAATACCAAAAACGTCCTTAAGAGATATTTTATACTGGAATTTAAAAGCTGTTTTTGGAAAAACCTGGCTTGAATCTGAATGAGAAAGGAATGCTTCGACAGTTATCGTGAATATTTTAATACTAAATCGGTTTGGTTTTTTCGTATTATGGCAATTTTTGTTCCCCCTCACGAGGATAAAACGTTCTTCCAAGATTTCCTTTTAGCAATTTTCTTATACACTTCAATACTAGTTAACACCTGGTGTGCTGCTAAATATGCATCGTATGGAAATTAGTTGTATATTGATGGAAACTAAGTTTAGCCCCGCCTCCTTAATAAATTTATAGAACAATGGAATATTTCATCCATGCATCTCCCGAAGGCAATTTTCCGGCCGTTAATAACGCGTTGAATCTAAAAGGTCAATATGCTTTTTAGTTTAAAATTACAATTTAATTTTGGACTCTGTCTCGAAGTATGCAATTGTTGTTTAATAAATAAAAAGTTTTGACAACTCGAAAAACGGTGTGAACTGAGGAGTGTTTGGACCTTCTTGAAAACTGATTCAAGTGCCTAGGAGAAACCGAAAATCGAGCGTTTAGAAACTTGTCCAATATCTCAGATTAGGAATGCAGACTCTCTCCATTTTCTTTTGAATAAGCTCCAAGGTATAAATGGGACTTCTGTAAAACTGGTCATAAAAGAGGTCTCGCCTTTTTATTGCTCCATCTCGTTGTTAAAACTACACAGTGCTGAGATATAATTTTGCATCGCCCCGGAACAATAACTCATCCATTTTCAACGGTTTTATCTCGTGTTTATGCCGGCAGAAGACGGCGAGTTCCAGAGTTATACTTCACTGCCCAAGTTTTTGTGTATTATTAAACCTGGAGCTTCCAGGGAGAATACGTCTGATGATATACTACCAGAGAAATATTATTATTCTCTGGCAAAGCACAAACACTTACCCGTACAACGCCTAAAACATTATCAGCGAACCATAATAGAGATAAAAAATAACTATATGAACTGCAGCTATATGTATAAATAACTTTAGATTAAGATAATAAAAGCATTGATTTCTCTCATCTATCCACACTTAAATAGCTTATAAGAAATAATATATTTACATATAAACACAAAACCATTTAACATAATCATAAAAAAAGAACTTCTTTTCAAAATAAAACAAAAGAAGGTAAACCTGAAGCTTTTCTATGGTATACGAACGCCTCAAGATGGGAAATGGTCGGACATGGGCATAATAAGGCCAAACTTGAAGCACCATATGGCCATCGGTCCCACCACAAACATATTTTAAAGCTAAACCATATAAACATATTCACATGAAATAAATAAAAAGCATCTCAAAGGTGTCATAATGATAATTCTTTCAGGCAACGCTCCCAGCCTACGGGATCATCTCAAAACGTCTGTAACTCCCTAAATATTAAAAAAACTGTGATTTCCATAAGCTAACGCTGAAGTGGGTCCCAAGTCATGATACAAATCCAGATCCCAAGGATTTGTTAAGCTTTGTATCCTTCAGGAATTGGCTTTTTCTGGCCCAAGAAGGCCTCAGCATGCATACGATTCGCCTCAACGGAGGTCGTGTTCTGATGTTAGTTCTTCCTCCTGGTAATATGCTTGTATCTGATTATCCAATTGTACGCATGGCCTTCGGAGTCGGCAGTGTCAAGTCAGCATGTCTACTATCATTTTGTTGTATTTCTGACTAATAGGTTTAATAGTTTCTGCGATAGTCCTTGCACGAACTTTGCATACATCTGTCCTAAAATACACTCCCATTGAACCGATGACTTAGTCTCAACCCGTTATCTGATGGATATCGTTTTGGTCGGCAATTTGGTACGCCATAAAAAGTGGAGCCTATCCCTGTATTAGCCTGTGAATCCCTGGATGAAAATAAGTAGCGGTGGTAGATTCAGGAGGACTGCGCAGGCACGCTAGGATCCTGACTGCCCACAGTTGTAATGTCTTCATCCACCAAACTACCCATCCGTAGGTCTAACCAATCATAGTTCTAACAATCCCTGTAACTACAGGGACATAGTTGTATTTAGTTTTCAACTTTTTCCATAAAGTCGTTAACATATATTATTGACAATTTTCGCTCTTTGTGTGATTTTCTTTAGTTGCTAATACAAACAATTTATTTGGTCCGATATGATCCCTAGATATTTACATATTTTTATAGAAAGGCATTACAGCTCTAGTTAGCACAAAACGCTTAAGCTCTTCTAGTGTCGTTTTCTCGGGTGGTTCTATTAGTCTTTTATTGGACGACCTATGTGTTTGTTATGTTTAGTGCTCTTTGCATCCCAGAAGAAGTAGATAGTCAAAACTACCCCCAGATCATTTACATATCGGTGGTAAATAAAGCTCTCATCAGATTACAGTTTGACGAGATTTGATTATAAATTATTACTTTATGTTTAAATATGATGAAAAATTATATTCGTTTATCATTATTTTTCTAGAGCAATAGGCCTATTTGCAAAGATTTATTACACTTTGCGTTTTTATAATTTAATAATTCAATGAATTCAGCATCTTCTAAACCAGAATTTTAGAATCACCTATGTATATTTAAAATATGACAATAAAAGGACAATAAAATCTACCTTTCGCTCATTAATTTGTATTGTTTATTTGTTTATGCCGGGCAAGAAAATATAAAGATGATCAATCGAACGCGCCTATAGAAAAATTGTTGATTGTTTGTCAATTGTGATAAATAAATACAGACTTCTCTAAATATAGGCATTCAAAGCGGTTAACGTAACATTCTATCACTTTAAGTTATTTTTCCAATGTATTTTTAGAGGGAGGATATAAACTCAAGATATTATATATCGAGGGATAAAACATAGCCGTCGTTCCTTTCCTGAGATTCTGAACGATAAATTGAAATGGCTCATGTTTTAGCCCGAGCAATGAATACGGTATTCGAGAAGGTTTGGCGTGCTTTTACGTAGATTAAGGCATGTTTTACATATTGAAAAAAATCTGTACAATTACAATTTTCTACCTTTTTTTAAATGATACTTTAATTCTGTTTAATTGAAAATCATCATCACGTTTGATCTTTGGAGAATTTCGTAATGCAAAATCTATTTGTAGAATAAGCAATAACCATCGCGAAGTAGGTGATGGGATTTTGTTTTTTGATTGTTCGGAAATTTTAAGTTGGTTTTGCCGAATAATATAGACACTCAATGTTTTCTTGAATAAGTAGAAATGACAAGATCTTCAGAAGGAATAGGTAGCTCATAGAGTGGATGGCGGGGAATCATAATAGTTTCATCAGATCTCTCCTGAATCATAAGGGCAGATTTATTCATCTTATAAACTATATACTGGGCTTGATCGGAAGGAGACAATTGCATGACGAATGCTTGCATTACGTAGGCTGTCAATTGTTTTTACCGTTGTATCAGAGGCAGAACCATGGGGGCAAAAGCCATAATCAAATTTTGATTGAACAATAGATTTGTAAAATCGTAAGAGAGAAATTTTTTCTACTCTCCATAAAAAAGAGCTAATCGTTTTGAGGAGGTTTATATATTGGTTGCATTTAATGTTTAACGATTTTTGGTATTTTTTTTCTAGTTTAACTTCCAGTCATCAATAGGCCTACGTATGTAACATAATCGGAGAAAGTTACAGGTGTATTATTTGTTTCTTAGTCTGGCCAGTTAACTGGTCTCCTTTCTGCGAATATTACTACGACAGTCTTTGATGATGCTATTTCTTATCAGTTTTTGATTTATGAGAGTTTGTAGATTATTCTAATTTATTTCTCTACCATACATGACTAAAACAACAGCATACAACATAGCACGAACTGGTAGATCAACTCGTTTCAAGCGCTCATTTAGTCCAATGCAAAAAAGTAAAGCACTCAAAACACACCCTTGTGACCCGCCATTTTCTTGAGAAAAAAACCTTTGAGAAAGAGTTTCCACGTCGTACTGTAAAACTTCTGTTTTGAAGAAAGTTGACAAGAAATTGAGTGAAATGGAAATTCTCGCCGTATTTTTTTTTAGATTTTTTTTATATTAATTGCTTGTCGAAAGGGTTCTGCAAATCTAAAAAATCACTAGGTGTTTTTCCTTATGGTTGGTTGAATTTACCGCAAGTTTTGGATATTTGTATTTAAGCAAAAGATTTATAAATTTAATAAGATTTGCTGCTTAAAATAAAATAATAATAATCTATTAAAAATTGAAATAAATAATGTCCCTATAGGTTTACCTCCTGTAGGTTATTAGGTTTTTCTTTATATTTAAATAGCAAATGTGGGACACTAAGTTCAATAGCATTTTAAATGTATTAAATCAAAGTAAATTTGTGCCTTGTCTTTTTATTAGAGATTGTAACTGTACGATAGGATATTTGCAAAATATTCCAGAATAAATATATTGTATATCAATATGTTTTAAAAATCCAAATCGTAAAATTAGAAGAAAATCAAACGATTCAAAAATGATTCCAAGGGTAAAAAATTTCTTGAGTTATGTAATATTTATAATGTAGTGACACTAAATACAGATACATTACAGATGATGAAGAAGGAGAGTATACATAATTAGCACTAATGGCTGTTCAATTATTAAATTATGTTGCAATCCTTCAGATCTGCTACCAGCTATAAAGTTTCTAAATCATATGCTGATTGAGTTAATGTTATTGGTTAACGTAGGGAGGCTATGTAAGGAAAAAGCGTTACCTCTGTTACTTAAATTGCAATGGATTGAAGCGGATGATCAAACTTATGGTTTAAATTGAATAAAACTAACATCCTTGAATTTAAACCGCGCTGAAGGTTACAAGATAAACCGATTATTTAATTACTTATCTATGTTCTTCTCAAAGAAAATCATTTGATCACAAATTTTCTAACAGGTGGTTTGATGGATTGTATAAAGGCGATAAGTAAATCCTTCAAATTACTTAATTTATAAAGAAGAACAAATACGACCATGGTGAATTATATAAAAGTTTCTTACCAATTGGCATTATGAAAACAGAAGGGAAAATACTTTTGCAGGCTACTTGGCGAAAAATTAGGCGCAGCGCAGGATAGTAGAGAAGTTTCAAAAATAGTGAATTCAAATAAGGATCGTAAATTTATGTGTATTGCTAAAATAAAAGCAAACTTGTGGTTTGAATATTTGAAGAGTTTATTTAATGCTCTATTGGGATCGATGCCTGTTGGTTGGGTAGAACCCTTAATTGTAAATTCCTGGACTTGACGCTTATTTTAGTTCAGAGGAATTTGTCATTTGCGCTGAGACGAGCCTAAGAAAATAAACCACCTGGCATCCATATGTTGGGAAGTGATTATTTTAAGAATTCTCCTAAATTATTTCCTCATGATTTACCAAAGGGTATTAATAAATTTATTGAATTGGGTGTAGGTTCGTCTACTTTCCTTAAATCTATTGTCTTCCCGTTGCACAAAAAGGGGGACTTTGCTTGTAAGAACTACAGAAGTCTTTATAAACTGTATATGTAAGTATTTAGGGTATTGGTTGTGATAAAAAGGTCAGTGTCACAAGCGGGATTGGAACCCACGAACTTCGGCTAAATACGTCGCTGCTACACACACTAACTTCCCATCTCAACCCAGCTTTTTGAATTTTCCCTCTTTTTTGCCATTTTTCAAATGTCGTGTAATCTATTGAGATAGGATATTTAGCCGAAGGTCGTGGGTTCCAATCCCGCTTGTGACACTGACTTTTTTATCTCAACAAATACCTTAAATACAGATTAATTAATTGAAAGATATTATTTGGTCAACGGACCACGAAAATAGTGAATTCTATATGTAAGTTTAAAACAAACTTCCTACACTCGGCCATGGATCAAATATTTGCACTAGTCAGCTTCATCAGCATAGTACGGAGGTAACCTAAGGAAGAATTAATAATTTTATGTAAGGCATTGATTGAAATGAAAAAGTTAGTGTCACGAGGGAACCCACGACCTTCGGCTCTCTACGCCGCTGCTCTAATCACTTGAGATATCGTGCCTTCGACCTCGGAAACCAATCCCCACCTCAACCTGCCTTTCGAATTTTCCCTGCATTTTGCCATTTTTCAACGAATACTTTACATAAAATGAATGATCAGACCACAAAATATAATGGATTTACTAAGGAAGAATGTTTATAGTTTATGTGTGGTCTTTAGTGACCGTTAATTAATGATTATTTGGAGCTAGTGAGATGCGGTCTAGTGTGATGTAGGTTTAGCGTTTCGACGTTATTAAGATCATCTTCAGGGCTCAAAGTGTTTGTTTTCTGTAGATGTGTCATTATTGTGTGTCGTGTTGAGAGTGTCCTTCTTTTCGTGTAGACATAGACCCTCTGTCAATGCCAAGCTAACATAAAAAAACTGCTGAACAAGTAATACTTATTTTCTAGGGTAGGGGTAGGGTTTATTGTCTCGACTACTCGTAACCCCTGCTGACAGCAGAGTCTCAACTAATTGAAGGGTGCAATTCCGTCCTGGTTCTGGAGGAAACAGAGGTTTCTATTGCATCTAGTAATAATAGTTGTGTGTAAAACATACATATACATTACTTAATCACTTCCAGAAAGGATTAACGCATATAGTAACTATGGAAACAATTATGTTTAAAAGCAGATGATGAGAAGATATGATGTACATGAGATGCACGGCCCAGTTTAAATTGGACGAGTCAATCTAACTTGCTAGTAAATAAAATTGCCAGGGTCAAATAAAAGAGTTTAAAGGGCTCGCAAGAAAAAACTTTCACAAACTGTACAAACGTTAAATTATAAAGTTAGCTACATGAATAAAAATTTCTCATCAGAATTTAAAGAGATTATTTTTAAAGTTCGGTGAGAGGCGCTGACTCTCAATTTCAAACACTGGCTGACAAACATAATCTATAAATGTTCTTTATGCAATTTTAGTAAAGTGGAAACACCCGTTTTGAAGTATCAAAAATATTTTTCAGTTTATGATGCTAATTCATGACTTAATGACAGTAATTGAAGGATTTGGTTCAGTTTACAAGAAACATGTTAGTAAAACAATTTAAATATTTGTTTAATATTTTTTCTTTAAGGATCTCTTTACTTTTCTAATGGTTCACTTTGACTATTTGTATACTGCGTTTAGTTTATATTATCTACTTTCCTTAATTGTTAATATTTAAGTTTTTGTAGACTCTGGCAGACGGTCAGATTTGGTTGTTTGTAGTGTACATTTTTTTTTTAATATATATTTTTTAATAATGATTGTAAATGGAAACAAATTTCAATCAGTTAAAATCTTCTGTGCAAGTCTAACTGCAATGCTTAGTTGAACAGTAAAGTTTATATTATCAAAAAAAGAGATTTTTGCGTTTATAATATTGTGAAAACTTGATCCATTCTTAAACGTTGGTGACAATCAATCGTTTTCTAGATTTGAAACGGCTTGAGTGCTCTTGCTTGTTCTCGTTAAAATCCCGAGTTGGTTCGGGTCTGATTTTGTGTTCGAAAACGGAAGGGAGCTCTGGGGGTGAATTATGAAAAGGGCGGCGGGTATTCCACATTCAGCCATAAAACTCCATTACTTGCCTCAATAACGGCTAAGCCGCTTCTTGCTCGGGCTTACCCCCAGAGCGTCGACTCCAAGTGATAAACCGTAAATATTAAACGTGAGAGTGAAACTGGAATTTGATTTCTCAGGTTCATGAAATTGAAAGCTATTTATTTATTGAGGATGGGCATTGTGTTGATCAATCAAAAAGATGAACTGTGTTGACAGCCGTTCGAACAAAATGGATCATCTCTGGTCGCCTATCTTCGTTTTTGGTTTAGTGCCAGACCCGTTTACTAAGGGGAAGGGTGTTCGTTGGCCGTGGTTTATATACTTTTGCATAGTACTCTTGTAAAGGTGGATAGAGGTAGGATTTAGATTATCGGTGCCTATTATTCGGTTAACCTGGTTTTCGTGCCATTTAAGTTACTCTGAATGTCGGCCCTTTTACTCTTTTAAATGGGATTTAATGAGATAAAAGTTTTTTATTTTGTTTCCAACATGATATCAGCTGTTGACCTGTTTTCAGACCCGGTTCGGACTAACTGCCGTTTCGGCTTAGCGGCTTAGAAGGGCTTTGCCACTGAGTGATGCGATAACGTCACGTCTGTACATAGACAACGATCGTAAATGATATAAAATTTTCGTCATTCGGGTTTATAATTATTATGAATCACTTGATGATGGCTGATTAAAACATTTCTTTTTTTCTTTTTACAACAGTATTTATTTTTATACTATAAGTAAAATTGTTGACATGTATAAATTGAAAAACCTAAGACAAATCGGAAACTAAGCACTGACACTTCTACTAGGGTCTACGCGTTGTCTCGCTGCCCAACGGGTCGCGAGGCCACCGCCGCTTCAATCTCCTTGGGAAATTATTGGGGCTAGTTCGGGATGTCAGGTTTAAAACTAAAGTATTGGGGTACAATGAAAGGGAGTTGTAGAATTTTAAATATCGGGATTTTACGCCATCTTTGACAAAAGTAATTTTAAGTGGATGGTTAGATATGTAGAAGGAAGCGTTTACTTTACTTTACTTTTTCGGACGATTTTGCATTTGGAAATCTGGATGTGATAGTAGTTAGAATCAGAACCCCACAGTGTTCAATGCCATTTGTCCAAATGGTTTTAATTATTCACTCGCATATCATTCGTTTGTTGGGAAGTGTCAGTTTGGATCGTTTGTCTAGGAGTCATGAGAGTGTTTTGTACCATCTAGACAATTCTTGCTTTTTTAGCCATGTATGGGGATTTGAAGTTAGTCTTTTGTCGATGTACAGCCCGAGGTAGCAGACCGAAAGTTCAATTTTCAATTTAGTCGTCAGTTTCTTAAGAAGTAGACGGTAAGATAAAACTTAATAATTGATATCTGAAAATTAAATTAATCATTATTTTATTATTATCATCATAATTACAATGGATTAAACTTGAACTATCGTTAATTAATTATCGTTAATGGGAAGTTCCTGATTTTCCGTTACAACAAAATGACGCAGTAATTGATTTCTCAAGTGCTCATTAAATTTCTACATACCATCAACTGATGCAAATACATGACGGCAAACTCAAGTTAATTTTTTGTTTTTATAATAGTCTCATTAGACATACAAAGAAAAGACCGGATACCGGATTATTTGTTTATTTCTCATAATAACTAGTTTAGGTATAAAGATTAATAATTGACATAACACGTAAGCACAACATTGATAACATGTTGATTACCCTTACAGTGTTACTTTTACACCCTTTGGTTTAAAAATAAAGAAAATCAATTTAATTTCATTCTTTTCGGAGCCAACTTATCTAATAGGCCATGCGTGAGTCATAGCCTTTTTAAAGAAGTCAGTTATCATTTGGGGTGGAATTAACGTCCATGCCCGTCCAAACTGATTATCATACAGAATAGAACTTCGACTGCACTAAGATACACCGAGGAAGTCTGGAAGATGTGGACCCATTCGCTCCAATTTCTGGGGACAACTTCGAGTTGATGAATGACAGGCTTGACAGCATGTATCTCGAGTTAGCACACATTATTTGGAGGATATAGAGATTACTATAATGAATTGGGACTAGATAAAGAGATGGGTTTAGATATCGTTCGATGTCTTCAACAAGCGTTGAACAGTTTAGAACCGTTGTTGTTGAAGAATGGGTTTCTGTTTCACAAGACGAAATCCGATCACTTATTTACTCGATGTCTAGGTGACTAAAGCCCTTCGCGAGGCCAGAGGAGGTAATAGGAATTATTAAGAGCAAAACAAGGTAACATATTGTTAGTTAAATTTTTAGTGCATGATTTTCTAGTGTTTTGGTGAATTTTCTTTCAAATCATCATAATTAAATAATTTTTATTAAAACTCACGAATTTCTGAATTTTGTTATACGAAATGTGTGTGTTATGTTAAAAATATAACGATAGAAATACATATACACTGTAGCGGTGGAATTGTACGGCATTTGGCACCCGCTTGAGATGATTAGAGGCGATGGTGATTTGCCTACAGTCTGCATCGACGCGATTAACCACCCAGATACAGTCCTCTGGCACTAAAAATGCTTGGAAAAACATGATTAAAAAGTAGCAGTGTCGATGGGCTGGATAAGCAGAGAAACTCTCACGTAAAGAGTACTCGTAGATAGATGGCCCTCTGAGGACCTGATTCGTAGAAGTAGGGTCATCCTCCCTCAATTCAGAATAGGCAATGCGAGGTTGTCTCACGGATTACTTTTCAGCCAAAGTTCGCGTATGTGTCCAGCATGTGGAGATAGAGTGCTCAATGTGTCCCTTTTAATTGAAGCCTGTCACTCCTTAGCTCCATATAGAGAGCGCTAGTAATGCCACCCCCATTATGTTGTGCTTCAGCACAACAGCGAGTATCTAGGGTCGCCTGTTCCGATTTTTGGAAGAGACAGAGATGTTCTATTGCACATAATACTGACAGTTTTGTGTCCCTAGTGTGTGTTGAGAGTGAATGTAATTATTGGCGGTCTAAATTATTATTACAAGGCCGAGAATAGCCTGTTAATAAGAAAGAATGTATTTAAGAGAGAGATTAAGAGCGAATGGGTTTGGGTAGGAATTAATTGCATTGGAGGCTGAAATGACCTAGCTGTATACCCTGGAGCCCAAACTCAGCGGCTGGACGTATAAGACACACGTCTTCCCCGGAATGCGAACACCCGGGGTGGGCGACTCTCGAGGCCTGCCAATAATTTATTGTACATTACAAAAGCGGGAATTCCGGTGGACTACGAGAAGGTGATATGCTCAACCTTGTACACGCGTGTATGTGTGAATGTGCAGATTTGAACTTATATAAAATCAGTAATCAATAAATCAGTTCGAAATGAACAACAAAATACGAGTGTCCGGTTTTTTGTCTTTGGGCGTATTACAATTAAACCAAAAAAGAAAGTACATAGTAAGCTACTTTGACAAAAATTAGTTTTTAACTACAACAGAAAAAACGTTTTTTATACTTATAAGCGATTTCAGCCGTAATTACTGCAACGTTAAAAATAAGTGTATTGTATATAGTATTCTACACAATGCACTCTTCCTTATTCAAATTTGTTTTTAATTCTTAAGAATATTAACGAGGAGACAGTAAGCTACGTGAAGAAAGTAAAGCATAAAATAAACTCTTTCAAAAGAGAGTCTAGTGGTATGAAGCAATCTAAACCTAAATTCAAAACGAAATGGAAAAAATAGATTCAGACGCTGTAGGAAAAAGTTGTCATTTAAGCACGACCTAAAGAAGCTGAAACTCGCTAATGTGAGCGAAGAAGAAGAACATGCAAATGTTGGCACGTGTGGAAGCAACGGCATAAGAAAGGCCATGGCATCTGGGAAGTACATTATATAATATTAGAGGGGAAGTATGCTGTCTCAAACCCCTTCTTCCTTTTATCACTCCATTCTCTCTTTCTTAAAGCCTCTCCTTTCTCTCTCATTCTCTCTAAATATTATTATAATTTTATAAATAATATTTTTATATATCAGGGTCAATTTGAAAGACATTACTTGGTTCCAGCATTCATCGAGATTTTTAAGTTATTAATAATTAATAATTCAAACAACATAAGAACATGTATTTACAATATTGAAAATAGAAGGCTCTCACACCAAAGATGAAGCGAATAGCGATCACTTGAATTTTTCATTAAATAAGAGGTGTTTTTATTTTGCCAGTAGTTATGTAGTCATTATTTATCCTAAAAAATTCAAAAATCGACTCAGAGGGAGATGGGGATGCCACGTCATTCTGCTGCACGGTATAGACCTAAGTGACTTCAGTGGAATGTGAAAGCTCCTTGTGCTTGACGTACAGTTGCATGATTTTTTATTCAATGGATAAATTTTCCTAATTGTCCTCCACTTTCTGCTCCAGTCTTTGATAAAGTCAAGATGTTCTTGGATGTTTAAAGTTGATTGGATAGAAATTGGGTCAGGAGATATAATTATGATGTCGTCCGCATAGGTAGTGCTGATGGTGTTGGAATGTTTATGAACGCCTGTCAGTAGTGTGATCTGATTTTTTTTTTTTTTTAAGAGAAGATTTTTACATTTGGTCAGCGGGTGATTTCTATATTTTTAAAATCTTTCACAAATATCTTTCTCACTTTTTTTTATCAGTCTACTTTATTTTTATGTTATGACCAACTCTCGCCTGTTACATATTTTAATTATTCTTTGTTAGCATGGATATGTTTGTGGGCTGTGACTATTTTCTTGTATTCGAATTCATGTTACCGGTGTGTGCGGAGTGTGTTATGCTAGGTTAGGAATGGTTATGAATGGTGCGGTTTAGGGTAAGCGTTATGGCTAGGTTATAGTTATTATTAGGGACGTATTACGTAAGGTATGGTTACGTAGATTAAATCAAGTTAGGTTACATATACAGATATTATTACATATAATCTCTCTCACTCTCTGTCTGTCTGTCTGTCTGTCTCTCTCTCTCTCTCTCTCTCTCTCTCTCTCTCTCTCTCTCTCTCTCTCTCTCTCTCTCTTTCTCTCTCTCTCTCTCTTTCTCTCTCTCTCTCTCTCTGTCTCTGTCTGTCTGTCTGTCTCTCTCTGTCTCTCTCTCTCTCTCTCTCTCTCTCTCTCTCTCTCATTTTACTGTTTGTACAAACTGTCAATTTAGAAATTTTTTACTATACCTTTTCTGTTCGCATCTATCGCTATACAATTTATGTATCTGTTTTCATTTTAATTGATAAAATCTCGCTCTCTTTCTCTCTCTATCTATCTATCTCTCTTTCCTCTTTCCCCCTCTCTACCTACCTACCTACGTATCTATCTATCTAACTATCCATTTATCTAATCTCTCTATCTACAAACATAAGTACCTATATGGCGATAAAATAATTTTCACAGTTCTTTGTTTTTGTGATAAATTATTTGGCAGTGGGAATTTTATCTTTATTAAATTACGTTTTTTAAGAAAATTAGTAGGCGTTGATGATTAAAGCGGCTAAAAAATTTGGTTAATTTAATATACAATTCGACATCTCGTTTTATGATGTTCTTTGGAACGAATGTTGGAATTTTGTTAATTAAATTTAATTATTCATGGCTCTCTTACTCGCTGAAATAAATATTTTGAATCTTTAATATTTTAACAATGTCGATGTTCTTCCAGCCTGGATCACTTCAATGTAATAATAATTGTACCTTTGCCTTTTCTGAAATCGAGATAGAGGGAGGAGGAGGTTCTTCAAAAATTAGATAACGTCGTCATTTGTTAAAAGTATTGTTGGCTCATTTCGACAAACGACCTGTTTCAAAAAAATACGACCACTTTGGTTGCAAGGTTGAAAAAAAAAACTTCTTGGATGTAACATTAATTAGGCCGCAGCTGTTTGAGGCCCAAATGCGGGTTTTCCTCACTCACCCTCTCTCTTTCCATCTCTCTCTCACAATTGTATTCGGCCCAGTGATTTAAATTCCTTTAATCCATCTCTGGATTCTGTTAAAAGCGGTTCAATTTCCAAAGCACAAAACGGGATCATCGTTCACATTATCAGATTTTATAAAAGCAATTAATGAAGCTTACTAATTGCTGTGGTTTAGCTATTCATTCGTGTGTAATATGCGGAATGTCCCTTTAACTGAAATAAAACTTTTTCTGACTCCAGTTTCCATTATGCGACTGACGAACCGTGCAAACAGTAAATAAGTGTGGACAATGAAGATTCAAAAAACAGTTTAAATAAAAGCACGCTTAATTAATTAACAAGTAATTCTGATATGAACTTTCAAACCGTATTGATTTTTTCGAGGTTTCATTTAAGCTAGGTTTGTATAACTTTATTTGCACAAAAATACGTAATTATCCAAGCAGTATTAAATAATAAAAAATAACGTAAAGCTAGTTGGGAGGGCCAAACAGGTGAATAAACTCCAGGATGGCGTATTGGTTATATAACAACGGTCGGACCCGTGGTCACTTTTGTAGCTCTAGTATGAGGTCAAAGCCACTGCATAAGGAGACTCAAAACAGTCAGCAAAATAATGCATACTGCCCCTCAAAAGCGTTGGAAACCGCACTTTCCCCCAATCGCCCACCCTTAAATATTTGTGTACAAAAAGTCGCTTTCGAATGTGCCAAGAGACCCTTAAGACATAAGAATAAAGCCAGAGCTGAGGAGAAGGGACGAATAAAACGGTACCTGACGAAATAATCTCAACTTTGACAGTACATTCCAAGTTGTCATAGATAACAAAAATCTTTGCAAGATAGGCAACCACAGTTTTCAGGCAGGGGTAACAAGGAGTCGGTTGTAGGGATAAAATGCCCAAATACTCTCGCTTAAACCTTTGGACTGGCCTGACATCTTTTCAGCTACGGTCCATGCAATCAAACTCTGTGATCAGGAGTCAATAAATCAGAATATGAAATGAGCCACTGATTTACATCTTTCGGACAGTAAGCTAGTCTGGTAATGACTAAAATGTCTAATGACATAAAACTGCGACGGTTACTTTAATAAAAGAAAATGCATTAGAATGACCAACTAGCCAAAAAAAGCCCTTTGTCAAATTATTTAATTTTATATTTTCATTTTTAAATATCGTTTTGATAAATTAAATGTAGATACAGATTCCACAATTCGATATTTTTTCTTTTTAAGACAAAAATGTAACTTCTAGAGAAAATATTAGAAATAATAGAAAAATAATAGAAATTATATGGAATAAATGTTATTTTTAGAGAGATATCTTAGATCAATTTCAAAAAACTTTCTTTTATATCATCTTTCAAAATGTCCTTTCCAATAATTAGCCATCTTCCTTCCTTTAATGCTCACCACCTTCTTTATGAGTTGCATTCAGTAGGACTCCAACAAAGGGCAATCATACAAAATGTGTGATATGTACTGCGCTGTCATGGAATCACAAGTGCAGCTAGGTGTCTGAATCAAATAGAATCTGTGAAGGTAGCCTGTAAGGTCCGTGCCCTCTCTCCTATAGGACTAGAACCACAATTAGTTGAACGGGGGTGTGTGCTAAAGTTGATCTGGAAAAAAAGCTTGGGAAAGAAAAACTCAAGCAAAGCACAAAAGCTGCGGATATGAGGCAAGCGAAGAAATTAATAAATTCCTCAAAACGGAATGCGAAGGATCACCTCTCTCAAGAAAGGAAGATTTGAAGCAAATTGTATGACACTTCCTCTCAGATAAGAATCTCACATCTAAGAAAGATAGGCAAAGCAAAGCCAGAAACATGCCGACTCGGGAAAAACCAGAGACTATATATAATATAATAGATAATTTGTGAATGTAAAGCACTAGTCTGGTTTTGGTACAGATAGTTCGGTAAAGCAATTATAACACCAAGTCTGGTACGAGAAGAAGGACGGAGGGAAAGGATTAGTTTTATGGGAAAAAGTGGACTTGCCATAACGATGCAGGTTTCACAATAAACCTATGATTCTTAATACTTCATTGCCCTCCTATTGCAGTTGTGCAATCAAAACGATTATTGCATGCTGCAACTGTTGGTAATGGAAAGTTTGCAAAATATGTTTGTTTTGCGAGGAAGGTTTAAACGTTTAGGCAAGTATTTCATATTTATACAGAATCTTCTGTATTTCTTCAGTGAGTTTTACCGAATATTAGAATTTTCCTGCATTTATATTTACTTATACTATCTTTCTGCCAAAGTTCGATAAACGATGAATAGCACAAATCTTTGAGAGCGAGAGCTGTTATCCTTTGAGATTCGCCAATTAGAGAAAACATCTCATTTCCCTCTCATATACAAAATGTTATATTCAACCTTCATTCCATTGAAGGGTCGCGGTGTGTAAAATAGTTGGTAATGAGCATTTGGCCTGAAACTCAAAGCTTCAAATTAGGCTGTAGCCCCTACGACAAATTGTCAATTTGGCAAAAGTTTTATTGCCTTTTTTTACCCTTAAAATAGAATCTCCTTAGATATTCCCAAAGAAATGCTTTTCTCTAAAACTCTACTGCATTCAAATTTAATTACAGAAAAGAGTTCATTTTGACGCAATGGTATAAAAGAAAAAACAGGACTTAAGTAATATTCTTAATACACGATTTATTACAAAATTTTTCTTTTGAACTAGTTAAATTGATCATTGAAATTTATTAGAATGTTTTTTAATTTGGCACAGCACTTCTGGAAGATCAATTCTTTAGTCAATTAATACGGAGATTTCCGCTCATTGAAAATAGTATAATTATTTAATTATTTCAACTTTTACAACTATTTAATCTAAGTAACATTGCAGAAAAAATAAAAATAATGTGTTGAATTACTTAACAAGTACTTATTAATAAATTACAATTACTTATGTAAATGTTTAGCGATATATTGATAAAAAATAGCATTGTTAGTGGAAAAGTTTTCTTTTTTAATTTTCTGACAGGAATTATCCTGGTGTTGGGATTGCAGAAAACCAACCCGTTCTGCTATATCTCTTTTGACCTGCTTTAGGTAGGATTACAATAATACTGCTGGATTAACTTGTTGGGCGTTCTTTCTTCCCTTTTAGAATATATATTTTTTATAATCTATTTTTATCTATAGGTAGGGTTGAATTGTAGTAAGGGGGAATTTTTCTTGTTCATCCACACTGATAAATTTTAATCGGTTGCCTTTTAACAGGACATTATATATTTATAAGAATCAATAATACTAAACCAGTTGTTGTCTATCTCTTGGATTTATAATCTTGCAGTGCCTTAGTCCACTATTATAATTAAATTGATGACTCTTAATTTTGACGATTTTTTCAGCCTCTTAAAACAAAAGTCTTTTTCTTGTGGACTTTTATATCCTTAACGTAATAACTATGGTATTATGTGAAATTACAACCTATTTACTAAAAATAAAAAGGGTTTAACTCTTTTCCCTTTTTCGCTCTATCTTCAATTTTATATCTTTTTTAAGTATTGAAACACAGCCCAGTGGTGGCGTTGGAAATTCAACATTTTACAAAAAAACTCAATGAATTTGCTTCCAGGCCAAGAAATTTAGATTCAGAATCGATCGAATACAGAAAAACTAATGTCAGTGTGAGAAAATATAAACAAAGCTAAATATATAAGTATTTATACTCAGTTATAGATTAAAAATACAATAATTTACAATATACTTACTATTCTTCAGAAATAATATTGTTCGGCAGTAGTTTTTCAATTCAACTGGACAACAATAAAGGTAGTTACAAAAAGCTCGATAGCTTGTAAACGTCATTTAAAAAAGCTTTGCTCTGACAATGGAAATACAATTGTATACGTGCCAAGGTTTGGAGGCAATTTTGTAATGAAACGTATACTAAATTCGAGATTCGAAAGTAGATAGTTCCTCCAACGAGGAAAACAATCTAATTTAAATTAAAATTCGAAGTTTATGTTAAACAGTTTGAACTGTCATACCTTTCTTATCAATTAGTATTTATATTTTTAATTTATTTACTCTTTCAGTCTAATCTAATGTCTGATGATTAAATGATACATGAATGATGGAATAATCTTGAAATACTTGTATATCTAAAGCAGAAAGTCATATTTAAAAAAAATATTTTAATTACTTACAATTAATTAAGGTTTTTAGTTGAGATAAAAAATCAGTGTTACGAGCGGGATTTTTATCTCAACTAAAAATCTTAATTATTGAAAGATGTTAATTGGTCAAGCGGACCACGAAAACTAGAGAATTTAATAAGTTTAAATGAAGTATACCTTCACTAAAGTTCTCCGTGGCCATTTGATTTGTCACCGAGAATCAAATGGATTACACGACATTTGAAAAATGGCAAAAAAAGGAGGGAAAATTCAAAAAGGTGGGGTTGAGATGGGAAGTTAGTGTCCGAGTGGATCGAGGTCACTACAGCTCAAGTGGTAGAGCATCGGCGTATCTAGCCGAAGATAGTGGGTTCGAATCCCGCTCGTGACACTGACTTTTTTATCTCAACTTAAAACCTTAATTAATTGAAAGATATTAATTGGTCAAGCGGACCATGAAAACTAGTGAATTTAATTGTGTATCACATTTTTGACCGAGTTTCACCAAGAATATGTTCATTGAAATCGGTGATATTCGCCATAACATGTGAATATAGAGACAAATACATCGGACAGGCAGGATCAAAAATAAAAGACAGATACAAAGAACATATAAAATTGTTTAAGGAAAATGACGGAAAATCAAAACTCGCGACACAAAAGAACCAACAGAAACAAAAGGAAGAAAATGACTTCATTAGAACACTTGGAAATGTACGAACAACACATTAACACTAAAACTCACGGCCATACAAATTATCCACAATACAAATTTTGTAAAAGTCCAACAGGAATAGTTACAAAATAAAATAAAATAAAAAACCTAGATTATTCACCAAACGCATCGACAAACAAGGTATCCTGATGTATATAGACTGCAAGGAAGTACAGGAGGAAGTGTTCAGCCCTGGCATTAAATACTCAGAATCTATGGGAAAGTACACCAGTATCTTCCAGGCTGAAATCCTATTAAGAGATGTACTCAGTTCAAGCGAATGTCTTTGCAAGAAAAAGGGCTGCTACACCGCTGATAATTCTGAACCCTTTTGTGGCATAGGGATTCACACTATCAATATGTATATTAGACAAAAAGAGAGTATGAAAAGGAGGAAAAAGTGGTATTCCCTATTTAAACACAGACAATCCAAGAACTTCCTAGCGAGTTTGAAAAGGAATGAATCTACTACAGCCTTCATTAAAGAAGGGAGAAAAACTTCTTAACAGGACAATACAGAATGAACAAACATTTGAATAGACTGGTATGAACAACACAGTAAGTGCAGATACTACAAGTAAGGAGAAGAGACACCAACGTACCTACTAGTAAACTGTGGCGTACCGCAGGAGTATGTGCTTTTAGATCTACAACCATAGAAGAAATTTGACTGTTGAAAATCAAATTCCGTGATGAACTAGGACTTACCGGTGTACTTTAGGTACAGAGCAGGCTGGCACCCCCAATACTACACATACAGACAAACAAAGATAACTTATATGCGCACTCCATTACATTATAAAATGGACTTGACTTCACAGAAATCACCAGGACATACTGAAGATGGCGAAAAGCTGAAACACATCTGACAGACCTACCGGGCGAGAATAGGCAGTCAAAGATAATCGTTTTTACTAATATTACAACATTTTTGTTTTGACGATAATACCATTAAGCAACTAGCAAAAGCGTTTAGCAAATATACAGGAAGGGAAATGTTGATGTAAGATAAAGGAAATATTTATGGAAGGAAGTTTTTATAATTAATGCTTTAAGAAAGTTTGCAAAATGCAATAATCCAATGAAAGAAACAACAATCGTCGCGAAAGTATTTTAAGCCATACTGTTTACAATATTACCATAAACGATTTAATTTAAGCTGGGCAACCTGCTAATCTAAGTCATCAAAGCAGCGTAGTCGCAATAAAGTAGCAATAAAAGATGTTCAAGGAACGGACGCGATTCCCCCTCCGCTTCCTCCAAAAAATGAAAGAAAAGTGATTTTTCCTCTTTTCTTAATCTTAATTACATTAAATCAGCCATCTGTGAAATCGAAGATATTTTCTTATTGAAAACAATATATAAAAAAAATATTATTTAATATTCTTCTTGGTTTTTTAAAGGTGGAAAAATGAAAGTCACAAAAATTAACGATTAATTATCAATCATTGCCATCAGAAAATCGACAAGAATTAACTTTAGCTTAAAACTTTTGTTTTCAACAAGTACGCGTCTGAATCATTAATTAGAGTTAATGCGAAGCCGATTGATTTTTCCATTTGAGAATAACAAAATGGCAATTATTCAAGGCAAAATTATTCAGTTTAAAAATTAAAAAAAAAAGAAAAGAAAGAGGAAGAAGTATTCCCATCACAGGATTGGGAAATATTCTTCTAAATTTACGACTTGAATTGTACTTGTCGAATGCAAAACGACTTCTCCGCTGAGAATTGCCGATGTAGACTACTCGTGTTGCCCCGATGGGACTCACAATAGTTTATATACAAGGCGGAGAAATACCGCATAATTTTCGATCCGTTGTATTCTTACAGAAGTTCTTTCAAGAAATTTCTCACCCTTTATCTCAAACATTTTCCCACCCTCACGCGACTCGGATGACCTCCTGATTTATTAACACGCTCTTTTATCAGACCGGGATTCCTTTTATACTTTTGCACCGGTTGTCAAATCCCGTTCGAATTAAGCAAACCTACCTGGCTCGAAAATAATAAATTTCACAATCATTGCTTGAATATAATTTAACCTTTTTCTTCTTGGCCTTTTATCCTTATATCGAAATAATCAACCAGGGTCTGATCTTACTGAGTTTTTTCTTATTCAAGAACGATATTTTCACGTTGTGACTAACATTTTTAATTAAAAGTAACGATATTTTTCTATTACACAAAGTATCACTCTTATAAATGAAGAAACTATAAATTATATGAGCAACTCCTGCGAAAGACGTAACATTATTTCTCCTTCATTGGAGGTTTAACCAGCATTTTTCACTGAATTGATTTAGTTTTCTTCTTGATTCAAAACTTTGTAAAATAACGATCGTATTTTATATAGAACTTTATAGTAAGTTAATTTTGTCAGAATTGATTTGTTACAATTTCTAACTGTTGTAAGCGAACATAGTATTTATGTAAGTAATAATTTTTGTCCATTGATTAACGGTTTTATTTGCTTAATTTCGTTAAACAAACATCAGATGAGTCTAGTGTTACAATTATTCTTCTATGGTTTACAAATATTATGGAAATTTTGGGAAGCTATTCGTAGATTTATCCATGTGGCTATATGAACCCTTTTGGCTGTTTATTCGTAGGAAATTATGGTTAAATCGTAAATACCACATAAAAATTAATCGTTTTACTGTCGATATTGTTTAAAAAAAATTGTTGTCACTCAATAAATAAATTGCATCGCCTATATTAATAGCAATAAAGATTTATAAAGGATATTATTTGCGAAAATAACAGGTCGGTTTTATGCTTGAAGGGATTTCACGAAGTTTACCAACATTCGGAATTGTTATTATAAAAGACGAAGAACGTTTCACCCTCTTTTTCTTTGTGTATTTATTAGAAATTAAGATTAAATCGCAAATATTATCACTTGGCTCAGCCAACGTCGAGCGGAAATAAATCAAGTCCCAAGAGAAAACTTCTGTGTAAGACACAATTGCAAAGCACAACTTGAACATGCTTTGATGAACTTTGCTACATTTGGAAGTTTTAAATCAAATACGACAGTTCTATCAAGGTGTGTATCATTCTTCCGGTTCTAATTAAATGGCGAAATTATTTACCCACTTTTGAAATGTGTAAGTTATCCCTGATTTATGGGTAAATCGTATCTAAAATATAAAGAAAATGAAGAAAAACATGATGCATTTTAATTTGATTATATTTAGAACCAATCGAAACAATATGAAATAAATATATTTACGAAGTTCGTTGGAAGTGGTATGCTCAAATGGTTTTAAAAGTTTATGTTACTGGCTGCAACAAAAAAATCAGGGAAGGTGAACGTTTTTATTATTATTAATTTTTTAACAAAAGTATTTCAACTGCAAGGTTAAACCCTTGGGGTGCCGATGTTCTTGAAAAAAAAAATTCTATTAGTGTCGGGTGTGTATTCAAGGCAGCTGGATTCGAACCTGGAAACCTTTCAGTTAGGGGCGCCGTGTCAACGCCTTTTTTAATATTTCAAGAACGTTTTGAACAATGAGACGTTTGTCTAAATTTATTGTTTGAAAGAATTGTTTTATTGGCTGCAATACCCACCACTCACTCGTTTGTAAAGATGTATCATGTTCTTTGAGGTTGATTAAAATTTTTCTATTAGTTATTTGTGATCCCCGATGGTCAATGGTCAAACTAGGAGCAGCCCTGACTCTTAAAGTCATAACCCAACACGATGTAATTTTAGTAATGCGGGAATCATATTTTAAGATTTAATTCATACATTTGAAGGAGCGTATTTACCAAGGGGGAAAAACATTCATTTTGATGGAATTGTTATATAAGTATGGAGTTGCCAAACATTGTAGAAAAGCTAAGTTCCGAGAGTACGTCCAAAGGTATCTTGAAATTTCTTCTCAATATTTGGTGTATCTTTAAGCTGTGTCATACCTACTACATAAAAGCATATACTAAAATTAGCATATTAGGTAATTATGTAAAAATGATTAACATAGTGGAGGACACTTTTGCTCCTGCTTCTTTTAGACTTTTTATTATTATCTCTTTCTCTTTAGTAATTCCAAAACAGGGAGGTTATTAATAAAAAAAAGGGGCGGAGATCAATGCAAGAGATAAAAATAGTTAATGTACAAAATGCTTTGTTAAATTGACTTTAGTTTTTCAATCAATTACTCCTTGTGGAGTTTAAGTGTGCATACGAAGAATAATTTGGATCTTATAACGTTTTCAACCTTAAATTTTATAATTGTGAAAGCCCAAACTTAAGATAATACAGAAGGACAATATTAAAATTAATTAAAATAGTTAAGATCTATTACTTATCTTCCCATTTGGTTGAATATCAATAAAAACTCTGCCACCTTATTAAACAGTAAAGCTTTCTCCTTCTTTTGGATGTCAGTTTATATGCAAACATTAAATAAAAACATTAGCTTAACGTATAAAAACAACGCTTAATAACATGTCATTTAATGTGTTGGGACAAAATCGGTGAATTTATCCGGAACGGCCGTATTTCTTCCAACAAGCAAGTTCCAAGTTATTTATTATTCCAAACAGTGAGAAAAGTTTACATTTTAGCGATTGCGCCTAATTAACAAAGTTGGTGTTTTTCCTTAAAAAATTCACTTCAGCACGCAGACCAGAAGTTTCCCAAGTGAACACACAATACATCATCCTTTATAATCCTCAAGGATAGCATCTCTCCGGCAATCAGTTCGGCTTATTTGCCTGTTTTCCTTTACTTTAAAGTTTGTTAAAGCCACAGTAGGATAAGATTTAATACTTTTGTTCTATTTAATTAAACGGGCTTCCATCCTTTCATGGAAAGTTTGATAGGTACATACAACGTTAAAGCGAAGTAAGTCCTTCCCAAGACCACACTACGTCATTAAGTTTTACTTATATAATATACTTCACTCCCTACGGTTTTGGCTGATATATAAAAAATAAACTTTGTAGGTAGCCGTTAATTAAGACTTTAGACGTCTTAATGTAAGTTCATGTGTTGTAGTCTGGCAAAGGTTATTGCAATATTTTACTTACAGTCTTAAAAACAGTAAGGATTTAACATCAAAGGAACTAAATTTTTACAAATCACATTCAAATACATCAACAAATCAGAAAGGGTTAATACAAATCCAACGAAAAAGATAATAAGCTTTTCTTGCAAAATGCCGCCTAGAGCCATTTTATGGAGAAGTAAACAACACATTGTTATTTAAATCCGTGAATATTTTAAGATTCAAATAGTTGTTCAAACATTATCACGCCGATAATCACTACCCGGACATGATTTTATCGGAATTATTGAGGTAACCGGTTGAAACCATTGTCTAAACAAATTGAATTACGAAACGAACTTAGCCGAAACAAAATGTTGACTTTCAATCAGCCTCTCGTGACAGAAATAATTCAAACCGTCAGTTTGAATCGTATTTCCTTTGTTTGAAGTGGATAAAACGAAAAAAACAAAAACGTAGCGTCAGTTTCCGATATGTGTTGGAGAGGTTAGAATATTTTAAAAACGAATATCAGAAATTTCGCGAGTCTTAAAGCACAAAATAATGTTATGGTTGAATACGATAAATAACTAATTTTTATATATTCTTTTCTTAATTCTTGAAATCACAAAATATTGAAAATATACTTATTTTAACAATCTGGTTAACGTGTGTGGTGATTAGTGACCGTTAATCGATAATTATTCAAAAATTGTGAGATGCGGTCTGGTGTGATGTAGGTTTCAGAAAAAAATTTTCTTTATCGTGCCAACGTTTCGATCTTTATTGAGATCTTCTACAGGTCTCAAAGTGTTTGTCTTCTGTGTAATTGTGCCATTCTTCCGTGTCGTTTTGAGAGTGCCTCTCTGAGCTCTGAAGATGATCTCAATAAAGATCGAAAGGTTGGCACGATAAAGAAAATATTTTTCTGAAACCTACATCACACCAGACCGCATCTCACGATTTCTGAATAATTAATCTGGTTAACTGAATTCTTCTATCTAAAATAATATCATAATTAAAGACATTAACTTTTTGGTGTAAACGCGGGTGTAAATATATTTTCTTTTTCTATTTCTGTTTGAGCCTTAGAAAATCATAAAAGAGGTTACACTGGCAACAACATGTACAGACAAGCAGCTATTAAAACATTAGCATGTAAAACATGTAAAAAGATCACATCAAAATTAATCAGTGAATGCATCCAAAATATCCAAATCTTGGGGAACCACAACAACCTGATTTGGGTACCATGATGCAAGGGTATTTTGGACAACGAAAAAGCAGACACTCTGGCCAGAGGAGGATGTGTAAGGCCATCTAGAAATCCTGAACCTATTCTTTGAATAAAAAAGCAAACACAGAATCCTCTATGACAGAATGGATCCACGAAAGGCAAAAGGAGAAATAGATCAACTCTAGAAGTGCTAGGCACAGTAAGCTTAGGCTAAAACAAACCAAGACTGATAAATTGACTGCTACAATTAGTGATGGCTAAACGCAGAGGAGTGATAGGACTATTGACCGGTTAATGTCATCTAGAAAACACATCTTCACAATATGGTCATATTCAATGATAACCTCGTTTATAGGTTATGTAATGAGGATGAAGACAGTCAACCATATCATCTTCGAATGCGAAGCTCAGTGAAGTCATAACTTGAGATATAGAGAAAACCCAGGGAAAGGGGTATGTAGCAACGATAGTCAATGACTTAGTATTTGTTAAGAGATGGATAGAGATCGATTACATTGAAGTAAGATACAAGGATAGTACAATAAACCAGAAAACTGCAGTGCTTATGAAAAAATTACTTCATAGTATCCATCATCATCTATGAAGTCAATTATTAAATAATATATACAATCCACGATGGAAATAAAGAAAGAAAATGTCTGTTTGTTACAATCGGACTAACGAGGTTTTAGCTCGGGTTCGCAATAAAGGAACTACAGCTCTCGTCTAGACAGTAGATCATAAAGATTAACTACACCAGGGAAATATAAAAATATCGTTTTTCAATAAACCCGTCTTGGTTATATGCTCACTGTAATGCCTTGCACCTTGCAACCGTTTCCAAATTACAATTTATAAATGATTGAGGGTTTGGAGATGAAAAATAACTTCCAATTTGCATCTGACTGAAGAAAAATTCCGTTTCCAAGACGACAGGGCTAGAATTTTTTCATCAATCCCTTGATCTCTCATACCTACCCCTCCTTTCACTCCCACGTTCATCTCAACGCTTTGAACATTAGTGGGGTACACCGAAATAAAGAAATCGACTGCGCGGAAATACTACAATTAACGGCAAAGCAGAAAAAGTCAGTTAAGATTATCAGATAGTAAAATAAGAGTGTTTTCTTCTTCTTTTGATTAAACCCAATATGTCAATCATTTATGAACGTAATTTTCGTGTAAACATAATTTTGCTGTCTACTTTAAAATCCAATCAATACTGGATGGATCGAGTGGACCAAATAATCCAGGGGTTTTGGCTAAATGATACTTGGATATACTATTACAATAAAAAATTAAAGTCTTCACAACGAAAACATTCAAAATATACTCTTTTATTAAACTTCCTTCCTTTTCAGACATTTTAGTGGTAACAAATTAATAATCGGATTATCGAAAGTATCTCAATTAAGTTTTTTAACCCTCCGAGTGCCTATGTCTTTAAAAAAAAGCTCTTTTGTAAGTATGTTGGGTTTGAATCCAGCTGCCCTGCATTCGTTACGTTTCTATGATGAGCGCCGCGTCACCGCCCAAAACGTGGCGACCACCGACGCCCCCAAATTAAAAATCGTATTTCAATTGAATAAGTCATTAATTTTTTTAATTCAACAATGAAATATTAATTATTACATAATATTGCTGTTAATTACTAAATGGTAGATGTATAGATTTTTTCTCTATAAGTTATTCAAATGTTTGTCAAAAACTTGGAACAATAACAAAACAGATTTCTTACATATATCGAATATATTTGTTTCGGGACTCACATGCACTCTTCGGCGATAACTTTGCCAACCTGGAAGGATCATTAAAATAGAAAGTTATTACTGAAAAGGGGACTGTAATCTAGGTCTTCACACATCAAAAGAACGTTTATTAAGCAAATCCTGACGACTGATCTACTCTCCGTTTTTCTCTCCGAGAATCTCTCATCTCATCTTCAAATCTACGACATATATAATATTTACTCTCATATAAAAATAAAAACACAATTTAGTTGAAAAAGATGGTGTCCTCACAAGTTACAAATTACGATTATATCTATTGGCTCACCCAGCAGATGTAAGTTTAAAAACAATATGGAAAAACATACATATCAAAAAAATAGATTGGATAGATACATTAACAAACTTGAATAAATCTAGTTAAAAAAGTCGAGCAGGAGCATAGTTCTCCAAAATCTTATTATAAAGAAACATTTTTTTAAAATGAATAATGTCAAACTTCAACGCCTTAAATTCTTAATCATATATTAAATAACGAGTACACAAAAGATAATTAAACTTGGTTTATAAGTTCCGAAAATAATGGAACGGAAAGAAATTTAGACAATGGTCTAATGATAAGGTCGAGGTATTCACGCCCTTAATACTTTTAAGTTTGAGACGCTAGTATTAGTAATCGCAAGAATCCTTATTAAACTTGATTATTAGAGTCTTACGTCAAGGACTATAATTTAATGTTAAATCATGATGATCAATCTGCTAAGTATTTTCAGAAACGCTGTGAATCAAAGGGGTGGAAAGTCGGAAGACATCCTTTCGTAGGTATGCATTCCTTCCATTTATGAGGAACAATTTCATTTCAATGCATGATAATGCCTGGACCCATTTGGCTTGAAGTGTCACATGATATTTGGAGGAAGCCTGTATAAGTGTGATCGACTGGCTTGCACGTTCTCCAGAACACGGGGGATGTTAAAAGGGCGTGTCACGAATCGAGATCTTTCCCTAAATAGGCCGGAACAGGTTCAATTTGCCCTACAAGAATAACCGTTGGAAATTTGATTGGTTTCAATCCTTTCGAATAGGTTCTTCAAGTTATCGTTTGCTAAATAGATTATTGATTGCTTTTTTTTTACAACCGTTTTATTTTTATTTTACAGCAATCTCACCGAATCCGAAACAAATGCAAATGCTTTAAAGCAATAACTTAGAGGCAAAATAAAATTAAAATATCATTCCTAAAATGGCTGTAATCTATTTCCACAACCACACATACATAAAATATGAATTTCAACATAACTTTACAACATTTGCTTTACATCCAAGTATCTTAATGATGGCAGCTCAGATATCCAGTAAAATTATTGGGTCATTTTTTAACATTCTTGAGGAAGGGTGCTAAAAAGTTTTTTCGTTATATTTCTTATTTTTCGCACGCATTAAACACTGTCTTCATACTTTTATACTAAATTCAAGAGATTTCTTGGTCTTTTGCCAGGGTCTTGTCAGGTTTAGAAGGTTTTTGGTTGAGAGAGCTTAAGTTAAAGAAATCCAGAGAGCTGTGAAACTTTTGATACAAGTAACCTATTCGACATACACTTGAATAGGTCGAATTTTGGTGCAAAACATGGCGCATCGGAATCAATGAAAATAAATGCAGCAATGTGATTTTGAAAAGGTCCCACAGTTAACCTGCATAATATTCATAGGTCCGCTACTACACATTTTACCTCGACGGGATACCTACCTGGAATGCGCACAGCCCGAAAAGGAAAACTGACACTTCTGTATACAGGCTGTTAGAAAAAAAAAAAAATAAATAAATAAATAAATAAATAAATGGACTCTAGTCAATAAACTGTTTACTTAGACAATTTTGAACTTAAGTACTCCCAAACGTTCTAATCTAAACAGAAACCAAACTGTAGAATTGCTTAGCATAATCACCTACGATACGTTCTACATCCCCAGTAAAACTCAACGTAAAGGTTTTAAAGTTTTTGGTATTAGAACTAGTTTAAATCCAAATGTTTTTCCGCCCAATTACACATTTTTTAAATTAAATGAACCCTTTTTTAATTTCCAATTAACCTTTGGTACATTCAAATAACACTTTTTGATTAAAATTAATCCTTTTTAATTACAAATTATCCCGGTTTAATCTCAAATTACCCTATTCTTTAAAACATAAAAAAATCTAGCACATGATATAAAACGTAAGCACATAAAGTAAAATTTTTGCAAATGAAAAACATACTTTACACATTATAGCCATAGATGGCAAAAGGAGGGAAAACTCATAAGGTGGGGTTGAGATGGATCGGTCCGAGTGGATCGAGGTCACGTTAGCTCAGGTGGTAGAGCAGCGGCGTATCTAGCCGAGGGTCGTGGGTTCGAATCCCTCTCGTGCCATTAGCTTTTTTTTCATCTCAACTAAAAACCTTAATTAATTGTCATGTATTAATTGGTCAAGCGGACCACGAAAGAGAGTTAATTGAAAGTTAAAAAGGGTTAATTTGAAGGTCATGAAAGTTAATTTAAATAAACATAAAAGTCAATATGAAATCAGAAAGGGTTAATTTGAAGTTAAAAATGGTTTATTGGATAGTAAAAAGTTGTTATTTGTCGGAAAAAAGCTATATGAAGTTTATTAACTTTTGTAAGCCTATTTAGTCTTCTAATTTAGTGAAAAAGTATATTTTTTGTCAATTTTATAATCTAATAAGCACGCATTCTATGTTAAAGATAATACATCCGTTTACATAACGAAAAAATCTATAAAAATGAGTGGTCAAATAAATTTTATCATTTAGTGCTGCTGTCTTTTAGATCTGATTCGTGATATTTTTGAGTAGATTTAGCTTTAGGATAGAAGTCATTGAAATACTCATGAAGTACAACAGGTGTCGATAATGTTTTGAGAGTAGGGTGAACATTTTATAACTATTAATTTAATTCATAAAAGATTTCCTAGCGAGATTTGGGAAAATTTTCCCCATTGCACAATGTCAACACAAATTGACCCCTGAAGGATTGCGTAAAGTCTAAACGCGCTAATAGGCAAAAATACGGGGTAACAAATTATTATAAGCTGTTATAAAAGGGAGCATTTTTTTATAGTTTTGAAGCATTTATCGCTCTATACGTAAATAAGCCATCACCTAAGATGTAAATCTCGTGGGAATCAGATTCTCCTTTCACCTCGAGATCAATGGGCCAGGAACGGAATTCGGATAGACCAAGTTCTTACCTTTATACCGGACCTAAAGTTATCGAAGAGCAACTAGGGAAGTAAGGTGTCAAGGGAACTTGGGAAGAGTCACCTGCAGATGGCCTTTTACAAGGACAGTACAAGTTTAACTGCCATACAAACTGTTCGGAAAACTCCATATCTCCTCAACTGCCGAGCAAGCACACATTGGAAACTCTTAAGTTTAGTCCGAAGGTAATTGTTTGTGGCTACGGCCTCTGTTCTTTATGGCTTTCACATGGCTGTTTACGTACACTTTTTAATGCTCCCTTTAATTTAGATTTAATTGTACCCTGAATCGAAAACAATAATGAACAAGAATTAGTTGTGGTAATAAATTCAATAGAGTGTGATAATAAATTTTAACTTGCCAAATCGTCGTGACACAAATAATATAAATTTATATATAAATTATATTATTATAAACTTAAGTATAACAGCGTTTAAAAGACACATGTATAATTATATTTATAAAACTGTACTGTTTTTATTAATGAACAAGTCATCATGAGAACAGTTGTGCATTAATAAATATTACGGAAATATCAACAATACAAATACACTAAAAACAACAAAAAATATAAAAGAATGACCATTAGACAGCAAAAGCTTTTCGTGAAGTTAGAAGATTTTCCGACAGGAAACTTTTAATCTTGTCTCCTCCTCATCTACTTTAACATGAAAGTGAACGAAAAAAAGAATAAGAAAAAGAAAAAAGGCTAATTGCACCTGATCTTTTTTCATAGAGGAACGTGAAAGGAAAATATAGAGTTTTTTATTACAAAAGAATATTAGTCCATACTGTTCATATCAGCTTTCTGGACTCAAGCCCGTTCATCAAATACTTTTTGTTTTATATAACATGCCTTGAATCTTAATTATGCCCTTATTTTATTTACAAAAAAATAAATACACAAAACGTAATTGTTAATTGCATCAATTTTGTTTGACATAATAATAACAAAACAAAAGGAATGGATTTTTATGTTTTAAAACTGCAGTAGCAATAACCCATCGTGCAGAATCTTATATAACATATTTTGGATTTTGTTTTATTTTCTGGAAAATATCTAGGATCATGAAAGAAAAAACAATCTGGCATAAAAATTCATTCTTATGTATTTATTTATAACTACTCAATGTTTTTCGTTCGAGAACCGGGTTGCACTAGATCTATTTAAAAAAAAGTCAAATTTAAAAACCATTCAACCATTTTTATTTTGAAACAGTTTCACATTTTACTGCTGCCATAAACTTTCTACTTCCATTGTTTACTATTTCTGTTGTTTATATTTTGTGTATTCATAATATGTAATTCTCTTTACTGTATAGTGATTAGTGACCGTTAATCGATAATTATTCAGAAATCGTGAGACGCGGTCTGGTGTGACGTAGCATTCAGAAAAACCTTTTCTTTATTGTGCCAACGTTTCGATCTTTATTGAGATCATCTTCAGGGCCTGGGATTTACAAACATTGTTTATATTTAACAAGTACATGTATGATGTGGAAAAAGTGAATTTATAAAATGCAAAATATTTTTTTTAAATACTCACTCAAAGTGTTTGTCTTCTGCGTAATTGTGCCATTCTTGCGTGTCGTGTTGACAGTGCCAGTGAGATTTTGCTGTTTTATATATGTTGGATTTTGAAGCGGCGGGGAAGGAAGTCGAAATTGTGTTTGTGTTCAAAATGGTGGGTAGTGAGTGCTGCCGGATTTTGCTTGGGTTTTTTGCAATCATAGATATGTGGTTTTACTCTGTTGTCCAGATATTGGGATGTAAGACCAATGTAAATTGCCGGACTGTTAAACAGTTGATTTTGTAGATTACGTCAGATTTATTTGTTATTGGTGTGGGATCTATAATTTTTGAAAAAAGTGTGTGAATTGTTTTATTTTCAAAGCTATTTTGAAGCTATCGGACGAGAGAAATTTGCTTAATTTATGTGATAGGCCTCGAATAAATGGCATGGAAATGTATGCAGGTTTGTTTGTAGTTGATAGACTTAATGTAGTATTATTAGTAATAGTGGATGGTGTTAGTGTTGAGTTGTAGTTGTTGATTATTCTTTTAATTATGTGTTTAGAGTAGAGATTGTTATGGAGGGATCTGTTCGTATATCTTTATGTTCTTGTGGTGAAATGATTCATGGCTTAGGGTAATCATTCGGTGAAGTAACTCTTTGGCCGTGTTTATTATTGTATGAAGAGGATGGTGAGATGTAAAGTTGAGGTAGCGATCTGTGTTTCTTGGTTTTTGATACCAATCTGTGATTAATGTACCATCTGGTTGTTTTATTACGAGTTTATCTAAAAATGGTATTTTTGTGTAAATTGGAGGCGTGGGTGAAAGCTTATATAAAAAAAAACTTATATCGGTCTTACATCCCAATATCTGGACAAGAGAGGAAAGCAACATATCTATGATTGCAAAAAACCCAAGCAAAATCCTACAGCACTCGCTACCCACCATTTTGAACACAAACACAAACTGATGTATTGGATCTTCTTGAGGTCATTTTTCTGATCTGGATCAGGTCTGATCCAATACATCAGTTTAAACTACGGAGGTCGATCAATATCAACTAGAATTCTTCTACAAACACAAACACAATTTCGACTTCAACAATCCAAAAATATTACACACAGAACAAAACAAACATAAACGTAATTTTTAGAAATAGTTTACATCAACAGCGATAAACACAGCATCAACTACAGAACAGATACATGTAAACTCAGTCGCAGCTACGCCAATATCAATAATCAAATTCAATACATATATCATCACATCACATTCCAAACATTGTCTAATTTTTCATCAATTTAGCTTTCTTTTTCCTATTTACCTTTCTATATAACCCTGAAAGGATAATCTGACCATTACCAACGTTTTTTCCCTTCGTCGGCTCTTTTCACCTCAAAGAAGCCGACGCCTTATACAAAAATGTCTTTTCTACACCGACTTCCTTCCCCACCCCTTCAAAATCCAACATATATAAACATAAAACAGACATATCTCAGTGGCACTCTCAAGACGACACGCAAGAATGGCACAATTACACAGAAGTCACCCACTTTGAGTGAGTAGAAATACTTTGATTGAATATTTAAAAAAACATATTTTGCATTGTATAAATTCACTTTTTCCACATCCTACATGTATTTGTTAAATGTAAACAATGTTAGTAAATCCCAGGCCCTGAAGATGATCTCAATAAAGATCGAAACGTTGGCACGATAAAGAAAAGGTTTTACTGAAACCTTCATCACACCAGACCGCATCTCACGATTTCTGAATAATTCTCTTTACTGTTGTTCCTTATTTTTGCATTTTAGCAGTGCCCGAGGTTGTCTCTCATAATGCTAATGTAATGTTTCATCCAAGTTACGTGTTTAGGTTATTACAGAAAGTGTTTGTTTCGAAATATTTTCTTCTAATACTTTTTGTTTATCACTTTCTACGCTCAACGATCGTCAAAATGTTCGTTAAACTGTATTGTTGGAAGACAAAAACCAGGCAGACTGATAGTCATGAACTCATAACGGAAACTAACAGAAAGTGATATTAAAACTGATCCCAGATGTCCATTTTAAATGCTACAAATGTTCTCATTACTATAATTTTTTAAATAGCTTATTTTGTAAATGAATTTTAAATTCAATAAATGGTGGAATGGCTCTGTAGGAAACTTTTTCATGGACCTACGAATTTATTGTTGACATTATTCAAAATAGATTTAGTCTTTAACCCATCAAATATGAGTTGCTGGAAATAACAAAATTACCCAAAAGAAGAATTTCAGCAAAACCACTTTCTAAGCCAGTTTCTAAACTTTAAGATAATATTTTGTTTAAACGGTTTTGTTGATATAATCTGAGAAAATATTGATCTGTAATATACAACTTTATGGCAAGAAAATAGAAAGTTACATATTAGGAAAACACAGAATAGGCAGAAGAAAAAGCAGACAGACTGACAATCATCAATAGTTACAAGAATAGAAATGGCATAAAAAATGGTAAATTGCCATCCAAAAATCCCTTTTTTGAACCAGTAACTTTATTCCAGACCATTTTTTTCCAAATAATATTTAACATATAAACACATCACTGGCCATCATCTAGGAAAAACAGTGTTTTTCACACAAACAACAAACAAACACTTCCACAATTTCACTATTTCACAAAAAAGTATATTTCTAAAACTTCTTCTTTGGGCCAGGTTTTTATTTCCAGTAACTGCTCACTGGCTAAATAATAAATCTGTTTTAAGTCTAATTGTAAAAATATTGTCAACAATTATTATGTTGGTACATAAACGTTCCTAAGCAGCCGTTCCACCATTTATATTTCTATTCTTTTGATTATTTTCTTGATACGGTCTGCTTACTTTTTCTTATGTTGCCTCTAGACCGAGATCTTCCTAGAGATATGCATAGTAGAATGCATAGTAACTTTCTGCAAGTTACTTTGTTTTTCTCGTTTTCTTGTTCTCAATTTCTGAGTTTCCAGACAGGGCCATTCTAATCTCACATTTTGTCAACACAACATTTTATCCAAAATTTTGTCTTTTGTTTGTCATCGGTTTGCAGCAAGTTCCAGATGCTGATCGTTATTGTCTTTAAATGCTAAATATGTTGTAAAAATTTTAATTGTAAAAAATTATGACAGCAATAACCTAGTCGCTCCATAAAATTAGGAGATTCCAAGGGGGTATGCCACTATTTTTTAATATCATCTTCTGTTCCTTTTGATTATTGTCTTCACTATCTACATTACTTTTATAATGGTACTTGACCTTTATACTAATGTATTCGATTATAAAAAGTGTTTTTCGCAAAAATTATCTTTTTATTAAAATTACTTAGTTGTTCGTATGCAAAATCTTCTTGAAAAATGCCAAAAATAAATAGACAACTGGATGCTTTAGAGCCAATTTTGCCTGTTTTAGATCCTAAATTTTATCATGTAAATCAAAAACAGTCTATCCGGTATTGTGTTTTAATTTTTTGATTTGGTTTATAGAAAGTAAAAGTAATATATTGTACAATTAATTAAGGTTTCTAGTTGAGATAATTGGTCAAGCGGACCACGAAATTAGGAAATTTAATATATTGTAGAAGAATCAGAATCTAAACAACTTCCTTTTACACCTTCTTATTTCAAAATTAACCATTAATGTTTTGTGCTGGATGGGAATTGATTTTTTTTCTTTCCTGCAATGGCAGTTTATTGAAATATGAATGAATTCAATTTTAATTATAGGCTGGGCCTAATGAAAATTCCATGTATTACACTTAATTACTCTTTACAGTTCGCGAAAAGCAATAATATTGAGCCATAACCCATTATTTGATGATTTTCCCCTGGTGATTTATAATCTTTATTTATACCGAACCTTAATTTTTTTACTGAAACATTGGGGTGAGATTTATAATCGATCAAATGAAAAATGCGAGTTGTTAATTAAAAATTTCTCGTACCACGTTCTGCAAATGTTGAAAAATCAAAGGGGCAATTTTAATGAACAACATTTTTCTGCCATTTCAATTAGTCTTCACGCCCATTATAAAAAAGAAATAAAAGAAAACAAACAAGAGTTGAAATGGTGCAAATGCTCGTCGATATTTTTATACTTTCGAGAAAATCTTAATTACATTTGTTGCACAAATTTATCACCAACTGGATAGAATTTTCATTTTAAATCTAAAATCAAAAGTGTACAAATCAAAAGGTGACTGAAGTATTATCAACATTTATTCTGCATGTCATGTAAAACATACTAACTACTGCCAAAGTTTTGTCCAAATAAACGAATGTAAATCATCAGAGCTGGGGGCACCCAAAGGTCGATTCTGGTCCGACCATGTTATCTTTATAAATGACCTGGGTAAACCCAACTAAAATCGGAGCTGGCTCTTTTTGCCCATGATATGTTTATATGAGGGCTTCTTATCGGATCGATTATATCAGTAATTAGTAAACACATTAAGAAAATGCTTCAAATATTTTTTTTAAGAAACGAATCAAGCCTAATAACAGTAAAACTGAGGCAATTCTATTTACCCGTTTTCGTCCTACCATGAAAAGAGCCATGTTAAAGTTTATGACTTCCCTGTACCATGGGCTACCCCATTTTGCTATCATTTATAAAAAGAAAATGTTCAAAGGCCACCGTAAGAAGTTTGCGTCAGGTAATAAGCCTAATTTTTTAGGTTATTAATAATAATAATTCAACTCTTGTCACGAAAAAAAATTAATATATTGATCACAATATGGTGACTCAGTGAGGCGAAATTTGCGTAAAACTAGTTATTACAAATTCCAAGTAGTCCAAAATGTTGCGTTATAGTTGAGGTACAGTCATTCGCTTTCAACTAAATCAGACGTTCACCTATAAATACATTAAGAGTCCAAACATTAAATTTACTTAGAGGAAGAGGTCTTTTATGTCGATGTGGGCATTGCAAAATGCCCCGTCGCCATAAAAACCATTTTCGAAGAGCTAGTAGTCGCAGTGGCCGAGTGGTTTGCGTATTAGAAGAATCTCGGTTCGTAAACCCCTCAGTCGTGGGTTCGATTCCCACTCTCCCGTGCAATTTTCTGAACTCTTCCGTTCCTCACCTACAAAAAATCAACTTTCGGTTGTTGCCGACGAACTACTATTTTTAAAAACCTCTGGTTACGAACTCGTAGTTTGCTGAACAAAAGACGAAATAGATTTAGAAATCATACATGGTAAATTTTGGACCTCTGAACAACTAAATAACCTTGAGCTGCTGAAATGCACACAAATTTTTCAATTTTGACGTTCAAGCAAAAGCCTCTCTTAAAAAGGAAAAAATAATAAAAATTTAAATCTATTTAGTAGTAGTGGAGTTAGAATAGAAATCAGGTAAATCCAGCTGTTCTTCGGAAAACGGTCATAACTCTCTGGAAGGAACTGATGCTGTGTTCATTTAAAAAAGCTTACTTTACTCCCTTACAAAAAGTATTTGTTTATTTTTTTAACTTTAACTCTAAATATCTTGTTTACACTTTAAATTCTGATTGTTTTTTAATCAGTAATTATTATTACTGTTAATTGTTTCGTCAGCTTCCCTTTTCTCATTTTTTCCGCAAAGTATCTATATTGTTATTTTTTCCTTGTTATCCAGGAAATTCTTATGTGTCAAGGTTGAACTTTTTTAACGCATAATATTGTTGAAGGGCGTTGGTAGATACATATTTACCACCACTATGGGTCTTCTGCAAACAGGTCGGAAAGGTTTGGTGACGTGAATGAGTTTTACTTCCAGCAAAAAGTCGATGTAAGGTGTAGACCGACTGACAGACATGTAAGAGGAGTTCACACATAACAAATGTTTCTATTTATATGTATCAATCTAAATTTTTATTAGAATTTGTGAATATAAATTTTTGTTAAGATAAAAATACATTTTAATATTTAAATTAAATTCAACACCAATGAACCATTAGATAAATCCAATTGCTCTTTAAATGTAATGTGCTTTACCTTGTCTGGATCGTAAATTGAACATTTACATCTGCGTTCAATTTCTGTTGGTCATAGGACGTCACATCTGAATTGCCAGAACGTAAATAGATTTGGTGCAATTGCTGAACTAAAACAACCGTTTGACCTTTTTTATGTTAGTTAATTGAGAATAATAAATTATTTTTAAACGTCTTAGTAAATATAATTAAAAAAACATTGCTTGATCAATAATCTTATTTTCAAACTGACTTGTAAATTTTCAAAGGTTATTTCCTTATGGCCGAAGTTTGAAAGTATAACTTTCCAACATTCTCTCACACTCCACCTAAAAGCTTCTTATGAGCGTTTTCATTCTTTATTGATTTTGTTATCAACATTTTATTGCGAAAACGTGAAACGTTTATCTTCAACTCGAGGATCCACGACCGATCTTTTAGAATTATGACTTCGCTTCCGAATCGGAACTAATTGGACGGAATATTCAAACAATTGCGTTCCAATTCAGACAAAGGACAAATAACGAATGGAATAATGATTTATTTAAATTTTGATCAATGTTTATTATACGTCCAGGGGAAAGCATATTAACCAGAATATTATAAATGTTTATCAATTTGTTCTTGTAAGAGATACCACGAACTATAGCATATCGGCAAAAGATGGTTGTGGTCTGGACCTATAGATATGGAAGGTAATGAAAAGGCGGCCAAGGCCGGGACATCTCAGCACCCTGCCTTAACCACCCCGATTCGGTTCTCTGACGAGAAAAATGTATTAAAAACATGATTAAAAGAAAGCCGGATCGGCAGAGAAGCTATTATATATCAAGAGCACTGATGATAAGTGGCCCTAGGAGGAACTTAGTCGCAGAAGAAGGGTCATTAACACCCGATCATGGATAGGCCATCGGTTGACACACATACACTTACTTTTGGGCAAAAGCTCTCTTATGTGTCCGGCATGTATAGAAAGGTTTTTGATTGAAAGTGGCTCCATGCAGATAAATAAACGTGTGAATACTAGCCGACATTAGAATTGGGCTTGACCTCGGCAGATAGTAGTTTTGGTACTCTTTTCTGATTAATGGAGCAAACACGGTTGCCTACTAATAGGTATATTGTTTCATGTCCTCTAGTGTTTGTTGATAGACAATGTATTTATTAGCGTGAATGTGTAGTATGAGGTAGCCGGTGTCAGAATATTTAGTATCTCATATTATTAATTCTTCCATTAAGTTAGTTCTATAATAGGTATAAATGTTGATGGCGGAAAATCAAATACTCCACTACCCTAACTGAGTGAGTGGTATGTAAATAGGAAAGAATGTATTTGAGACTGAATGGAGACTGATTGCGTTGCGTTGAAATTACCTAGCTTTTGATTCCCGGAGTCCATCCTCAATTCATTCGAGACCATGAGTAAAAGTTTTAATTACAATGATTAATCAAATATAGCCTACTATTTTCACAATGATAAGTAAGGGGGAGTTAAATATAAATTTAATCCATGTTGTATGCTATTAAAGAGAAAAAAAGTTTGTAGTTCTATTTTGACAAAGAGTAGAAGTGAACGACATGAATGGTCACTCACTTCGAGTTATGAATAGTATTGTAGAAATGAAAACGTCCGGAACAATTTAAAGAAATATTGTCGCCAGACTTGAGATCCCAAAGGTTTTTTGAGTAACAAGTTTTCCGTAGGAAAAATAATTTTCAAGCATTTTTATGTGCAGGGTTAAATATTTAAATATAAAAACCTAACGGTACAGTAACTCGGTTTCTGGAATGTTCACTCGAGAATGTGTTTATGTTTTTATTCCTACTTTCAAGCTTATTTAGAAGACCACATGCCTTCTCCGCCAGACAATTAAAGGCTATATTATTTTAACTTTTAAGGCAACAAAAAATTGCATTTAAAAAAAAATTAAAATCACCGTTTATATATTAATTATTTTACTACTTATACATTATTAGTGATAAAGGGTTTATATAATAAACCTTTGCTTACAAAATAAACAGTTAATATTTCCGTGAAAAACGTGAGTGGTAGACCAAATAAACCAACAAATAGTACTATCTTGATTTGAAATCACCTAAACGAGAAATACAAATATTATCAGCAACTAACATATTTATCCTCCATCTAACATTATTATAATTGAAGTATTTAATCTTTATTTTGTTTATTATTATAATTACTACACTATTATGTATTTGTTTAATCTTATCTAATTATAAATAAATTTTCAGGTACGTGCAAACGATAATGAACACCCGATTGTATGTAAGTGAATAACTCATTTAATTAAAAAATAATCTGAATTCACTTCAAAAGGTGGCCCTCGGTTTAATGATGTATGTTACTTATTTATTATCAATAATTAACTTACTTGTGAATATAGTGTATTTATGTAAAAATGTATTCATGTATATAGTTTATAGCGAATCATCAATTAGTGCCTGCTTAAGTTAGGTTAATCTGGGCTAGAGTGAATTATTTGTAAGCGGGATGCTATCAAGGGGTGATCATATATTAGCATACTATTTAACCCAAAACATATGTAAAAAGGAAACCACACTTTACCTTCCTTAGCCGCACCTTTACACAGGTAGATCCTAAGGAAGGCGTTAAGTATAAAAGCCTCTTTTCCGGAACAAAAGTTTTAGTTAATTGGCGTGGTCCGCCTGAATAGATAGGGTCTCCCTAAGGTACGGCGGAGCACCGGATGTGTAAAAAACAGTGGAGGATCTGAATCATATAAGAGGGATAACCTCATCGGTTGACACACGGACGCTTTTGGCCAAATTCCGCATATTAGTCAGGTGTGTAGAGAAAGGTTGCACGATGTGTTCACATAATTAACGGGTGCTATTTTTTGGCTCCGTTTAGAAAGCGCGTAGAAATGCCAACCAATATGACAATTGTGAGAGGGTAGCGAGTACTTCGGTTCTCTGTTAGGTTTTTTAGAGGGAACAGGAATATTTTACTGGTTATAATATTTGTAGGTATCTCGTTTTCAGTTCCTTTGTGTACATTGAGAGAGTATGTATTTATTAGCGTGAATGTGTAATATCAGATGGCCGATGTCAGAATATTGAGTACACTATATTATTAGACCCTCAATTAGATTATTTGTTTATTATGGATGTGTGGAGGCTGATCGAGGAATATCAAGTACTCCACCACTCTGAGTGAATGGTGTGTAAATTGAAAAGAATGTATTTAAGAGTGAGTGATAGTGAGAATGAGTTTTCAACGCTAATAAATACATTCAATCTCAACACAAAAACCATGAATTCAAAACTAGATATCTATAAAGCACATACTACATATATATACAAGAAAACAGCCATGTTTCCTCCAAAAATAACGTCCTCCCAATATATTCGCTGCCGAGCTCAAGCACTATTTTCATATTGGACGCCACACTGGAGAGTCAAACTTTAAGAAGTCAAAGAATGATACCCTACAGTTAAATAGTCCAAAGTTTTTCTCCATGCCAGACACATTCCTGTGCTTTGGCCCAAAAGTAAATGTCCATGTGTCAACCTCGCATGGCCGATTTTTAGATGGGTGAATATGATCCGTCTTCTTCCATTCAGACTTGGACCATGTCAACAGAGGCCTTGATGGGCCGTCCCACCGATGCTGTCGTTTCTTTTTAATCCTGGTTTTTAAATAATCTTTACTGTCAGAAGGCCATATAGTACGCTTATCCGCCGCCTCGTGGCATACCAAAATGGTCTAAATTTATTTGACCTCTCATTTCTATAACTAAAATTTTTCGTTCAGTAAACAGATTTGACCCGTGGTACATAGAATTTGCGCAAAATTGGTTTTTCAAAATTGGTTGAATGACCAAAATCTGTAACCTTTCAGTAAAAGAAGAAGAAAAATATACACAGGGTGTCATTTTAGATGGCCTGGCTGACTTTTTCTTGAACCAATGCCCAATGCCGCTGTAAAAAACACGTGTTTAATAGTTTTCAGTCTAGTTTATTTTTATTAATAAGTGATTAATTTACGTATTTTTGGAGAAAAATTATACCGGGTACCTCAGGCGAGTTCAACTTAGTAAACCTTAGCTTAGTTCAACTTAGTTTTTATATGAAAGCAGAGTCAGTATAGATCGAGACGCTCAAATGGCTGCAAAAAGAAGTAAAAACAGGCAGAGGGCCGGCAATGCCCTTATCTGTTTGTCCGCCCCTAAACTTCCCACATTGTTGTTACTATTTTGAGGATATAACGCCTTAAGCACGATTTACACGCGCGCGCACACACACACACACACACACACACACACACACACACACACAGAGTGAGAGAGAGAGTGAGAGAGAGAGAGTGAGAGAGAGAGAGTGAGAGAGAGAGAGAGAGTGAGTGAATGAGAGAGAGAGTGAGTGAGAGAGAGAGTGAGTGAGAGAGAGAGAGAGAGAGAGAGGGAGAGAGAGAGGAGAGAGAGAGTCTGAGTGAGAGGGTTTCAGTCTCGAAAGGTTTCATAAGTTAGTACTTAAAAGAAAAATATAAATTTGGTCTGTTTCGATTATTTTGGTCTCTTTATGTCAAATGTGGCGTGGTTTTTAGATAGTATACATATAAAAAACGTATGTTTAACGTTAAATGTAATAAATGAATCAAAACGACAATTTTTAGGGCCGAAACGAAAGAACATTGGGTTTACTGTTTATATTGACAGAAACTGATTTTTTGAAATCAGAATTAACACAGTGGTGAAGAAATCTTAGTAATCGATATGGCAGTCTTTTAGGTAAATTATTTTGCCGGAAGCACGAATTGATATTATCAAACGTTTTACAAATAATGCGGAAATAAATTATAACATGGTTTGTATTATAATATCATTAAAAAGACGGCAAATATAACAATGCGGTATGGTTTTTTCACTCAAATCAACGTGTGTACCCTAAAGTAAAAATGGAAAAAATCCAGGCACGGCAGCGAAGAAATATTGCGGGCAAGCCGGGGATTTCGGCAGAATAACTTTGCCGGAAGCTTGAATTTTTATATCCTATTCATTTTATGCAGGCTTGTTACTTGATGATGAGTGGGGCGAGGTATATGTCCTACCAGGACCTTGCGGTCCCTTAGGGGAGAACGGGGGACGCCCCTCGAGAATTGTACCTCACTCTCTCTTTCTCTCTCTCTCTGTCACCATTTTTGCCCTCGTCCCCTGCTAGTCTTCATATCACGGGTAGTTTTCGAATAAGTTATACAAGAGGCTGGCAACGCCGACACGCAGCAATCGATTTGTTTTGTCTTTTTCCCCCCGAATAAACTGTCAACTGAGTTTCGTTACGGCTCGAATAAAAACGAGAAGGAAAATTTATACCACTTCGGTAGTTACACATCTCCGCTTCGGATGTTATATTAAAAATTTCTATTTAAACTTCATTTCAAACAGACGAAAGACGACCGGTAATATCCCACTTTGATTTTCTCCCTGGGTCGTCTGTGCAAACTCATACATTAAACATTCTTGCGACGAAAGGGGAAATAAAATTAAGGCTGCTACCTTGTCCGGTGTTTTATCATATTAAATGGAATTCCCCGTTTTAATAAAATGACGACAGTTATTACATAACACAAGGAGGGCATAACTTTCGATGGAACAGTTCAATTCATCGAAACGAATTGGGACTGCGCTTGAGTAAAGATCGTGTTGGGTGTACCTTGGAAAAATGGGTAAGCCATTCTGATCTAATGACGATTGTAGTATTTATAAAACTGAAAAAGAAAGCTTAGAAAGAAAGCCTAACCTTTACGCTATTTCAATGTTACCGTTATATTTAACGTCATTAAAATAAACTTAACGCTATTTTCACACTTTTCATAACGGATTTCGACGCTAAAAGTTTCCTGGGCAATTAGTAGTAGTTCTGAAGAAGCTATACAAACTCTAACATACAATGTCAGCAATTCGGTTTAAATTAAATAGAGGGCAAAAATTGTCAAAAACTAAAAACAAGCTTGTAGCTTAACTTAGCCATTTTAGGCAAAAACAAAATTTTACAGTACTGTTAATTAACAATGAATAATACTCATTATATCCTCATTCTGTCCTTGTCTCTTAGAATATTATCTTTTAAAGCGGTCGTTTCAGCCAAAGAGGCTGTCACTGTGGCCATTGAAGAAAATATATATAAAGTGGACTAGCTGTCGTCATTCCTGCTTGTATGTAAATAAAACTGCTAAATATTTTAATGTTGGTACAACTATACATACATTGTTAGGAGTAGGGAATCATGCAAACTTGTATGAAATGTAAAATGTTAACTACAAAACGATAAATTTCATTATATTACTACATATATAATTTTTTTTTAAATTGGACATTTGCTTTTATCAAAATTTAATGTTCTGAGCTTTCATGGAGCCATATTGTTATGGTTTCATATTTATTTTCATGGTGGATAGCTTTAGGTAAAAGTTAATAATTCCTTTTCTAAATTTATCGACGCAAAATCTGGAATGCCTTAGGGTTTTCCTTTAAGTCCTCTATTATTGCGCATCTTTATTAATGTTATCGCTGCTTATCTCCCTCAGAATATAAACTTCTTGCTCTTTACTAGCCTACGATGTCAAGCTGTACCTTGTAATTAATAATGAAAAGGACACAAAAATACTTCCAACAGCATTTTTAAATTTTATTGATTGCTGCTCAAAAAATGGACTTAAACTTAATTTTGACAAATGCTGTTCAATATCATTTAAATGTAATAAAAAAGTAAATTGATTCTATTTTTGATATAAATATAATTACATTGCATCATTTTTCTTTTGGGGGAACAAATTAGATCAAAAATGTCATAGATTGTGGCGCAGAAAGGCAGACGGATATCGCGGAGCAAAACGGGAAGTCGATCATTTGTCATAATTGGTTTTTTTTCCGAATCCATCATTGAAGCAATATATAGTTATCCAGATAAATTACATTTCAAATCAACGTTTAAAAACTGCATAAAATCCACAAAACATTTATATATATATTTCCTATACATTCTACAGCATACATTCCATTATTTCAGACGCGAACATTACAAATTGCGATGTTTTTTGCTTTAGCGTTGATTGTTGGCAGAGTTTGGCAGAAGGAAACGCATTCGAACTCCTCGGCTTGTCGGATCATTTTCGATGGTTTTATTAGACAGGTCATAAATTACAGACCACCGTGGTCATTGTATTAGATTCACAAATCTCCACTAGATGCGTGTATCGCAGGAAGTTTAATTTTAGTTAATTCATCCCATCCCGCGCACACTAACGGATTTCCGTCTCATGAAGTATTGTCATTTTAATTAAGTCCCTTAATAAATTGCTTTTTATATAGTACGACTGCATCTTCACAATGATTGTAACATGTATTGTGGTTGTGTATATTCTTAACACTGTTTCTGAGGGAAAGTAATAAATTCTTACCTTTAGAAAGCTTACATATAAAACAAACAATTATTCTCACCCAAGGACCCAAAAAGCTGCTGGATTCATTTACCTCTTAGACAGTATTTGGAAACTGCTATTAAGACTATGAAAAAGAATTACAAACAATTAAAAGCTTAGTATATCTATACAGTGGATATCAAGAAATATTTATTAGTAGCTAGTAAAAAGAATTTAAAAATTTTAAAGCAAAAGAAGCAACGATTGGACTCAGCCATCCCAACAAAAATGAATCATTAGGTTTTTGTTGCTTGCCATACACTGGTGAACTTATAAGAATAGTAGGTAAAATTCTTAAACGAAAAGGTTTTAGAATAGCTTTTAGAGGTACGTGTTCATTTAGAAACAGCCTCCCAATACCTAAAGTCAAGGTTGACAGTTAGTCAAAAAGCAGGGTTTACCAACTTACTTGTAATGAATGAGATATTAAATGTATAGGACAAAGCGGCAGAGAACTTAAAACGAAAGTTAAAAGACACTTGCCTAAACACAATGCCTAAATTTGCTGAGTATAAAGATCATCTAAATGAAGATTAGATTAGATTATATAGACCGGTTTCTCGTCTCTTTATGACCTGTGTGTGCACCGCTGCCAGTATCGGTCTATTGTGCATCTCCATTTTTTATTTAAATCTAGAGCTCCTCGTTAAGCTTGAGACTTTTTCCCAGACACTAAAGCTTTTTCAAGGGCTTCCGTCAGTATCCTTCAGGCCCTGGCTTTATGTCTCCCAGGATTAGGAATCTCAGCCTACATAGGCATTCGCACCAACAGAGGACGTGTTCCGCTGTTTCTTCTTCTTCTTGGCAATAACTTTGTTTGTGTCTACCACTCCGAGTCTATTCATATGCCTCCGGAGTCTGCAGTGTCCAGTTAGCAGTGCAACTATTATTCTAGTCCTAGGAGTTATGCTGTTAGTTTTTGCGTCGTTCCTTTGATAAAATTTTTCGCATGCCTTTGTCCTGGGCTACATTCCCATAAAGCGGAAGACTTATTGTTAATCCATTGTCTAATGGATCCGCGTTTTTGGAAGTTTGGTAAGCCAAAAGAGAGTTCAGGTCCAATAGGTGCCCTCATTGAACTTTCCTTGGCAAATTAATTGGCCTCTTTGTTGCCCCTTTGCCTTGAGTGCCCTTGCACCCAGTCAAGTGCAATTTTATTTGTTATTTTCTCCAATGTCTGATAGGGCTCTAATGCAGTCCGAAACGACTCTAGACATTACCGTTGATGGGGCATTAGCATTCAGGGCCGCCTGGCTGTCCGAGTACATGGCTAATCTGCTATTGATAATCACCAGGCTTTTTATCTCCTTGGCACAGTGTTCAATAGCCAGAGATTCCGCTTGAAAAACGGTGGCATAATGTTTAAGGCATTCTAATTCTAGGAATTCTAATCCTTGTTGTATTTCTGTAAATGCCAGCTCCTGACCCATATTCGGTTTTGGAGCCATCTGTAAACTAGACATGGTCGGCATCAACTGGGATCCTTTCGCCCAGTCTGCTCTACAAGATAATTTGATTAGAATTTTTTTTCAAAACTGAATTTAGGGGTCCTCTCGAAGCGTTAGTTGCTTCTAGTTACGTGAGTAGGCTATTGGAGCCTGCCCCTGTATTAGCATATGAATTGTGGCTCGGTCCTCTCCCTGGATAAAGATATATAGTGCTGGCAGACTCAGATGGTCCTCCTGGGAAGCCGTGGGGGTTGTCCTCATTGCTCCAGTGACACGCCAGTCTCTGAACAGTACTGAGGATCATTAGCTGTAATGTCTTAGTCCACCAACCACTGATCCGCAGGCTATCGTAAGTCGCTGTCTATAGCCATAGGGACTTCTCATCTAAATGAAACAAATTTAAATTTTAATTTAGATACAACAGTGTTACACAGTTTCAACAAAGGGAGGAGAGATTGATTTGAGAAATTTGAAATAAAAAAATGTAAAATTAAACATGGAGATAAATGCATAAATAATATAATAGATTTTGATTTACCTCCTATGTTAAACAGGTACCTAAATATTATTTGACATACAAATTAATCACTGATTAAAATTGTTTTCTTACAGTATTTATAAAGATAATATTTATTTAGGTTGTAATTCATGTTTTTCGGACGTTCAACAATTGAACGGCATAAAAATCGGCTTCTCATTGGATCGTCGCGTTGATCGGCTGGTTCTCATTTACAATTCCTGTCGAGTGAGGTGTTTGTAATTTATACAACCTGACGAAGACCATTTGTTTAATGCTTGAAATCGGGATCGTTGTAAACAACAAATCAGTGAGTAGAACCACCATTTAGAAAAAGTGAAAAAAAACTACACAATTTAAAATCGTCTATTAAATTTTCCCCTAACATGGGGAACAAATGAAGGTTTTCATTTTTAATATTCGTAAAGTCAATAAACCAAATACACATGGGAAAATTGTCATTTAAAGGTTGGGAGTTAATAGTGGAATATTACTTTTTTTTAATAAAAACACAGGAACATGTTTGTTCTGATTGTATGCTCAAATCTACATTTTCCATTTTACATCCCTTCCTACATTTCGAATTTCTTTATAAATCTTAGGAAAAATTATTTGACAAATATAAAATGTATGGTGAATAAGAAATGCCTGAGCCACTCTCCGCCGCACTGCTACCGCCTCCGCCTACCTACCTCGATCATATCAAAAACCCATTTTGAAAAAAAAATTATTTCAGGCAGTAAAGGGGGTCTCTATTGTGATCATGTATTTTTTGGGATAATTTATATCTATATGAAAAAACCGTATACTCCGACATTATCAATTTCACTTACGTTTATTCTATTGTCAACCCATTGATAGCCTATAGGCCAACCGTACAAGTTATTCACAAACCAAATTTTGAAGAGGAGTGTTGTTTTTCGATTAGGTAAATTCCGATCAATTAGCCTTAATCGGAACAGCATGTTTCTTCACAACTTGGCAAATACCACCCCTTATACCCTCCTCGATCAGTAGATACATATCGTAGTTAAGAGAACAACGGAAACTTCGCTGTGTTTGAGAGCCGCATCCAAGGCTAATCCAACATCCTTAGATTAATTAATAAGCTGGTTCCAATTTATAAATTGTCATACTTATCATCGCGAATTTTTTTATATTAACTTTTGCACAAATATTGTACCCGTGTAGATAATCCTGATTAGAAAAAGGCACCCCAGTTAGAATTTAAAAAAATGTTGTGCAGGAAAATATGGAAAATTTAATTTACCTACAGAATCTAAACTTTCGTAACAGAAAATCCCCTTTCTCGTAACTAATTTCAGTTCATTTTCGTTAAAAAATACTTTTTAGTGCTGTAAAATTGTTTTCAGGGAAAATTATCGGCTAAAGATTGTAAACTTACCAGCATTAATTTATGTTTCAACGAAACGAATTCGAATTCCATTTATGTATTTTGAAAAGATAATGTAAATCCCCCCCCCCCCAGTTTGGAATTATATCAATTTTCGTACCATCCTTAGCTGATGCCAAAATGATGAAATGACACTTTGATTGTGTAAAAATGTTGGAACAAATCGAGGAATTCTTAATTTAAGATTACCCGAGTACTGCACCTATATATTTTCCATTGAGATCGTTATGACAGAGAAATAGTACAGAGTTCTTAACAATATCCGTAAAAGGCATATTACACAAATAACATGTTATGCTGCTATGCTGCTACCCGTATAGCAATGGGGTTTGCTGTTTTAATGGATTGTCATGATTGTAAACATTTGCTAGCGTACCTGCAATTTTTAATACCATTTTACAAATTTATCATACACGGCTAGACCTCTATACAGAGTGTATCAACTTCTGTAGTCCACCAGTTTAATTCGGAAACAATTAGCAAAATATATAGAATACCTATATCTTATAGAAACCCCAAGTTAATTTTGGCTAAGAATCGCATAGTGGCATCAGATTTAACATAGCTTTCTCATCTAGCTGGGAAATAACACTAACTTTGTTATTTTAAATGATAATCCCCTATTTTTATTGTACCATACAATTCTAGAGCTTATTTTATGCCACTTTTACTGAAAGGAAAATTTTGATAGGATCGACTATGTCTCAGTTATGCCTGACGGAAGACAGGTGAGAGGGTATGCTTTTTGTAACAAGATGGCCCTCCCGTTTATTTCAAAAACGATTAGCAGTAGCAAGTTAATTTAGAATCGTCTCAGAATAGGATAAGGATCATGGGGTTGCTATTACACTTAGCTTACATTCATTGTTGAAAAAAGGATTCTTTTTTTCCAAAAAGAATCTAAACATCATCAAGTCTATTTTATTTTTAAAATGACTCCCAGCTGTTATTATGTAATTGATGCAGATTCCACCCTTTTAATTAAAATTTATATTTATAATAAATAGTTATTCAGATATCGTGAATCGGGTGTGATGTAGGTTTCAGAAAAACATTTTCTTTATCGTGCCAACGTTTCGATCTTTTATTGAGATCTTCTTCAGGCCTGGGATTTACAAACAATGTTTTCATTTAACAAATACATTTAGGATGTGGAAAAGTGAATTTATACAATGCAAAATATATTTTATATTCGAATAAAGTATTTCCACTTACTCAAAGTGTTTGTCTTCTGTGTAATTGTGCCATCCTTGCGTGTCGTGTTGAGAGTGCCAGTGAGACTTGCTGTTTTATGTTTATATATGTTTGGTTTTGAAGGGGTGGGGAAGGAAGTCGGACTGTTTGATAACGCGTTTGAATATTCCAACGAGGATTTTCGGTTGCTCAGAAAACATTGATGTGCCTATTCAAAATCCCGTTATTTGAGGATTTGGATTCGTCGGTCCACAATATTCGGCTCAGCAGGTCCGGTTCCAAGTCCATTCCAACTCCATTTCAACAAGGATTCGTGAAATGAAGTCCAAACGCGTCCAAAGTTGGATCTCCTTGCGAATGCCTGGGAAGTGATGACCACGATAAGGACGAAAATGATTTACTTTCAATATTCGGCAGACCGATTGACCCAATACACCGAAAATCAACGATCTATCTCTAATTGAGAGGTGAGGATTTTCCTCAATGTAAAACACAGGAAAATACGATTATACGGTGTCACCTTCCGGAAATCTTTCTCTGAAAAAAAAAGTAAAGAAAAGGATAATTAAATGAACAAAGGATATTATGGTAACCATTAAGAAATCGTAAACAACCTGTAGAAAATAGACGCAGACTAACTCTGCCCAGCATCATCAAAAGCACCAAACATATCTCTCTTCTCGTCGCTTGTGTACATTTTTGTTCGAAAGCAGAACATGAAATGAATACTCGGTATACATTATTGTGCGATAGAATCCAAATGATTTCAAGAGGATTAATTTCGAGAAAATTACAAAACAAAAATTACAATACGAGGGGTCAATTTCAATTCGAGATTTAACTAAAGGTAACAGAACATCGAAACATTGATATTTTTAAATACATATTTACAATTAGATAAAAAATGCTAAAACAAAATGAAGGTAATACCATAATCCAGTCAAAACAAGTGAGCCTATTTTTGCTTATAAAAAAAACGGGCATAACTCAGAAATGATAGATCTTATCAAAAATTTCCTTTCAGTAAAAGTGACATAAAATAAGCTCTAGAATCGAATTGTACAATAAAAAATTGGGCTTTTCATTTAAAATAACAAAGTTAGTGTCATTTTCCAGCTGGATGAGAAAGTTATGTTGAATCAGTTACCATAGCGCAATTTCTTGCCAAAATTAATTTGGGGTTTGTACATGATATTTTTTTGCTAAAGTTAATCATTTCCGAATTGAATGGGTGGATTATAGATATTGATACACTCTCTATGATTTATCATCATTCCATGTTTCGATAATAGGGATAATATTCTGAAATATTGATCTATATGCCAAAAATTGTAGCCTCATATTTTCATGCGCTTCGGGTATAAAATTTTTCTTTGTCTGCTTCCCGGGAGTGAATTTTCTTAAGTACGCTTTCGAAATTGATATATATTACAACAGGGAGTTACTGCTTGTACTGATCATTTTCAAATCTAATTCGATGCATTTGATCACCATATATCTCTGGGAGGACAACACGAACTGGTTTGATTTCGGTTCAATATTGATATTGTAGATGAATATGTAATTTTCTACTACTATTCGAATCCCTTTTATCAAACTAGGTAAAAAGCGAGATTTCGTTTCTACTGGCTTTTCAAACTCAGGATTTTCCTTGAAGACGGAATTATTTCACCTCCGGAAACGGCATTCGACGGAATTGACCAATTTGATCTCAGAAAGCAGTTCACTGTAAATGATTTCCCATCCAGCACAATGAGACGCGTTGTTGATATTGTATGTGTGAACCTGGAACTACAAGTGGCCAAATCCCTTTGGGTCTCGTTATGACGAGAGGCGAGACACCATCTCTCTCTCGGGTGTTATACAACGGATTATTTTCGATTGAGCGACTTGTAGACTGTCATACTCGGCCTTTCAGAACGTTTTTTGTCTACTGGAGATAAATCAGCAGTAATATTGTTCAATCTGTAATGTTTTATTGTGCGCTGTTTAGTTATACTGCCTAAAAATTGTGTTTTAAATAATAATTAACGGCTTCTATATGTGTGTTTTTGGGTGTTGTTTTAGTAAATTATTAAACAACAATTTGTTGATTCGTGAGGAGCGGACAAGAATGAATTTGTTTAGAAAAACACCTTTTTAATTTTCTGTCGATGTTTCGACCATTATTCGGGTCATCTTCGGGGCCTGGATGAATTTACAAACTTGGAAAAAATACAATACAGATATAAATTTAACTTTGAACCAAGTATTTCAAGTATGCTATATGATTTATTTTACTATTTTCAGTGATGTGTTTGTTTCGTTCTGTCAACTAGTAGAAAATATTTACATAACTCACAAAACCACCACTGGTGATAGAAACACACTTCCGACAGAGCAAACCAGCGAAGATAGGCGCACCATGTTGATAGAAAACGGTTAAAATGCTAATACAAAAAACCTTAACATAATCTATAATTATTTAAGTAATATATTTTTCATAAATTGGTACAAAAATAATAAAAGGGTACAAATTGTTTACAAAATAGACATAAACATGATTGTAATAAGTTTATTTGATCCAGTATTGTAAAACACACATTTGAATTTTAAAAAAAGTTGCACAAAATAGCAAATAACGTTAACAAACAACTAAATTAGCCCACATTAAAAAAAAATATTCTGAAACTGGGAATCGAACCCCTTTGATTAAAGTTTAATGGTAAGATATTGGGCCAGAGGCATCTCTCAAGAAACCTATTGCAGTCAAACATCTTCATTTTTCGTAAAGGTCGTGAGTTTTTCAAAGATTGAAAAAAAAAAACCAACGGGGATGCTTAAAAATTCATAAAATAAGGTTCTAAAAATTGTAACATACATATTTATTTTGGATCTTGACAGAATTAGTAATTTATAACTTTTTTGGGTACCCATCTGTTTTAACGGGTTATCTTTGTTATAACTAAGTTTTTATGAACCGACTTTCATATGGTTTTTGCCCTTTTTCATAAAATCGAGGGAAACAGTTCATTTTTAAAAACAATTATGCTAAAAACATCCGTTTAAAATTTTTGGTAAATCAAAAAGTTTGAATAGTTTTTCAGTTCAACAATACATTTTTGTAACTCAAAGTAAATGTGAATCAATTATATTGTTTAATTACTAATTAATAGTAATGATAAACAATAGCAATAAACAACATGAGAATGTGAGATTATTTTATGTCGAGTTTCTCTATTTGTTCAGACTGTTGCCCCTTACGTGATCTTCATCATCATCGACTGTATAACGGGTTTAGAATTCTCTCTCTCACTCTCACTCTTCTCTCTCTCCCCCCTCTTTCTCCCTCTCACTCACTTTCTCTTTCTCTCTCCCCATCTCTCTCACTCCCTTTCTCTTTCTCCTCATCTCTCTCAGTCCCTTTCTCTTTCTCCCCTCTCTCTCTCACTCACTCTCTTATTCTCCCCCTCTCTCTCTCTCACATTTTCTTTCTCTCCCACTCTCACGCCTTCTCTTTCTTTCTGTCCCTCTCTCTTACTCTCTCTCCCCCTCCTCACTCTTTCACAATCACTTTCTATCCCCCTCTTTCTCTTTCTCTCTTACTCTATCTCTCTTCCTTTCTCTCCCCTCTCACTCTCTCTTTCTCTCCCCCTCTCACACTCTCTCTTTCTTTTTCTTTCTCTCTCTCTCTCCCTCTCTCTCTCTCTCTCTCTCTCTCTCTCTCTCTCTCTCTTTTTCGGTGTGTTTGTGTACGTCTATGAGTCTGCTTGTTTGTGAGCATTGATGGGTTAACGAACTTAGGTAGGTAAATATTCCAATTTTGTTATTTGGCTAGTAAGGTAGGTAGAATATGTAACACGCTTTAATAAAAGAAGAGAAACGATAGACCAATTGCAAAAACTGTCAGCTTTCATCTAAATTGAAATGTTTTCAGTTGGATAAGGTGATTTTCTCCCAACGATTTTCTTATTAAGTGCCACCCACCATCCCTATTTGGTCCAATTTTTTTTCGCGTGATGATTTCAGCAATAGCCTGTTTTATTCTCTGTGATTAAATCAACTGAATATTTATCTTAAATGTTTATGCCAATTTTGCCAGATTGACTGGCCGGAAGACAACATGGTTCAAGCATGGATATTTGATTATATGTACTATTAAAACCTGTATGTTAGACAAAAACTGAAACCAATAATTTCTTAATAGGATCAGATGTTTTTTAATCTATGTAGAGAAAAATCTAGGAAAAGGGTTTTGAAAAATATAAAATTTGTTTATTTTCTTTTCCCTCAGCTTCACATCACCTTTTAGTTTAAATTGTTATGAATATAACGATTTTCAAATTTCAAGTTGTTTTTTCATTATTGTTTTATTTGAACTATTCGGTGCATTATTTCATTCCAATACCTAGAATAGATAAACTTTTCTTTTAAAAATTAAGTATAACGAAAAAGAACAGTAACTTGTCGTTTGAACACATAACGTCAGCGATCCGGTATGGTCTAGTGGCTAGGATACCTGGCTTTCACCCAGGAGGCTCGGGTTCGATTCCCGGTACCGGAATAAACTTTTTAATCAATTAGGGTAATTTATTTATTAAGTTAACTCCTTATAAATTATTATTTAGATTTTTTTACAACTGTATTTTAATTAAATGTTTTATATACAGTAATATATCAAGAAAACTTACTGCAATCTTATCTATCCAGACAATAGTTAGCCGGAATTTGAAAAACAATTCGTACTAATTTATATAGACAAAAATTGTATTTTGCATTTTACAGTATTTAATTAATAAAACTTATTACATCCATTAGTTGGAAGTACATATTGCAAACATTGAAACAGAATGGGGGACACTAGCATTTTGACATCCATCCAAAATGAACAATTCTCTATAATAAATTTAGTAACAAAAATTGTAGGCAGTTTGCTTTAACGCGAATAGACCACATATTTAAAATTAAAACAATAAAAAAAAACAGTCTTGGTCATTTCGCCTTTTTCAGTGTGGGGTGGTGATGAATGATCGTAACGACTTATTATAAATCTACACGAGGTAAAACCATAAAAACTATATAAGTAAAAAACAATAGGATTGTGATTTTAAAGTTTAGACTTTTGAGGGAGATTTTAATAATGAACAGTTTTATAAAATATTTCACACCATCGATCGTGAAATAGGATACGTTAAGCATGCTTTTGAGGTTGGATAAAAGTGGATGAAAAAGCCGAAGACGGCAATTTCTGAAAGTGTTTGCATTTGAAAAAAAAGGTGTCAGCGTTCTTCACAATTCAGGGTTGGAGATGCTCTCAAAACAGTTTCCCACAGGAACAAAAAAGCCCACCCATTTTACTTATTTTCTTAGTCAACTGTATTAGAGACGTACATTAACTCTACCACAAATTTGATACAGATTATCCCCCATGACGAGAATTAGAGCCAGTCGGTTTTGTAAATATTAATACTATAGTCCGTTAATTAATAAGCCAATTAAAATGAAATTGTTATTGAATTGTTTAAAATCAACACAATATAATTTCATAGAACTAATAAATATCAGATTGGTAAACATAACAAAATTGAGTGTTTGTTAAAAATGTACAAAAAAATATTTCTGACAAAAAGTAATTTTTTTCCCTAACTTTGCATTGTATAAAAGTATTTATTTAAAGAACGGGAAATGTTTTACCATTTGAAAATTATCTCTGCCTTTTCTAATAATAAATAACGAGATTAAAAAAGGTGAGCGTGGTCTATGAGTGTTTTTTTCATAGACTTGTGTGTGGTGTTATGTTAGGCCATTTATTTTAAATAATGTTCAGGGTTGTACCTATTGGAATGTTGGCGAATAATGATGAAATGTCTCGGATATGAGAGAGTAGTGTGAGGGGATGTGAATTTTATTCATTTTGTTAATTACCAAACGTGAGTATCATGAAGTTTGAAGGCTATTTTAAAGTTATTAGAAGAGAGAAATTTGTTTAATCTATGTGACAGGCTGTGAACGAATGGAATGGATAGGTATGTTGGTTAGTCTGTGTTTGATAGAATTTATGTAGTTTTATTAGTGATAGTAGTTAGTGTTGATTTGTGGTTGTTGATAATTCTGTGATTATGTGTGTGTGGTGATTGGTATGAAGGATTTGTTTGTATATCTTTGTTATTGTGGTGATAATAATTAATCACAGTAATAATTCTATGATGTAGCCTTTAGCCGGTTTATGATTGTATGAAGGGGGATGGTGTCATGTAAAGTTGAGTTAGTGATCTGGTGTTTCTTGGTTTTTGATATTTTTGTTCTATGATTAATGTGCCATCTGGTTGTTTTATTTCGAGTATATCTAAAAATGGTCATTTTTTGTTGTTTTCGATTTCATGTACATTTATAGGCGTGGGTGAAAGCTGTTAAATGTATCCAATATTGTTTGAATTTGATCTGTGGGATCTGCTATCAATATATCATCTGCATATTTAGTGAGGAAGGGTATTGTAAAAGGAAGTTATGGTTTAACTGTGTTTAATAGATGTGTCATAATTATGTCTGCAAGTATCGGGCCTATGCTGCCCATGGCTATTTCAATAGTTGTTTGTAAAAACGATTGTGAGATGTAAACTATCCGTTAATACAGCATCGTCGAACCATGGCTATTTATTTTTAAAAATGTTCAGTGTTTTATCTATTGGAATGATGGTGAATAATGATGAAATGTCGGATATGAGAGAGTAGTGTGAGTGGTTGTGAATTTTATTAATCATGTTATGAATGAGTCTTTTACGTCATATCTGTGTGTTGTTGAGTATATTACTTAGGTATTTTGTTATGTTGTATGTAGGGGAATTTACAAATGAAATTATTGGTCTTAATATTGAGGTTTATTAGTTTTGACAGATCCGTATAGTTTCGGGATTTGGAATGATGTGTGGGTGTACATGTCAATTTCTTTTGGTTTAAGTGTTCCTTGAAGGATTTTTTGGTCTGTTTGATGAGACATGGGGTAAGGTCTGATTTAATTGACATATAAATAATCATTAATTAACGGTCACTAAATATACACGCTTCTAATAAAAAACTGTTAAACTACATAATTTGTTGAAATATTTTGCTTCGTAGATTAAAAAAAAAAAATAGGCACCGGCGAGATTCGAACTCACGATCTCCTGTTTACTAGACAGGCGCTTTAACCAACTAAGCCACGGCGCCAGTTGCCACGGCAACACTGTAATCGATGACTTCAACTTTCATACGTCAATTAGAACGATTTTATTAATCTTGACCGGAATGATTTTTTGTACATTAGTCTTTGCCAATTGAATCACTCAATTGCATTTCCTATCAGATAAAATATCTATAAGTTTATTAAAAATCAAGGTTCCCAAACGAATCATCCGTCCGATCGGTAAATGAAAGCCCTCACTCTGTACATTTTGACCGTTTAAGGACTCAATTAATTGACGTAAAACAAGCGTTTTACTCATTAATTATGCATTTTATTTGGCCCTTTTCTTTGTGGCATTCATCAATTTTTGATCCGTCAGTAAACAAAAGTCTCACCGGTACACGATGAGAAAAAACAGTCGAAGTGTGCTGCCCATCAAGCGACAGAAATTTAAGAGACCGCGTTTCTGTTTGTGATCTGCTGTCAAAACATGATTAATGATTAAGAATTAATGATTAAGATCAGATTAATGACGAGGGGGATTCAGTATAACAAGAAGCGAACATAAAGTAGCAAAATGGACCTCCATTAACTAAGATCAGGAGAGTCCTTTTAGAAAAATTCCACAGAAAATATTTTTTCTCTAAATAGTAACTTTTTATAATTTTTTAAAAAAAATTTGTATCTATACTTTCTTGTTTATTGGTAGTTATTCATATCTAATATTTCCAGTAGGTCCGCAAAAGAAGTGACACATCTCAACATAAGATAATTTTACAGGAGAGTTGGAAGTATTTTGCCTTATGTATCAAGTACATGCTATTACGATTGTTGGCAATAAAAAACTGTCATGATACATCGATATTGTCTTTTGTTTCTCCAAGACTTAAGTGAAAACACAAAATATTAAAAATCCAAGTTTTTATTTCAATGAGGCCAGCGTCCTTGTCTAAAACATTTTACTAAGCGACCAGTACTTGAAACACATTGACGACATACCGCCGAACATAACAAACTAGAGAAAATTCGAAGATACAATATTGAGCTGTAAGGAAATCTCTCTCATTTTTACTCTTCCTCTCTCTCTCTCTCTCTCTCTCTCTCTCTCTCTCTCTCTCTCTCTCTCTCTCTCTCTCTCTCTCTCTCTCTCCTCTCCCCCCTCCCCCTTTTACGGAAAATATTTCGTTTTACTGAATGTATCAATTTCAGAGCATTGTTTATTTACCAAAGTGACCTGCTGAGTATTATCGAGAAATATCTGTACTTATATACTTATATATAATTTTCCCTCTACAATGCTTAAAAAATTTGTTCATAAAGAAATTCGTACCTCAATTCAAGGTTTTTCTCTTTATATTTCTAAAAAAAAAATAATAATAAAACAGTTTATTGCATAAATAAACCAAAAACGACCATACAATGTACAAACAAAATTCAAAAATACAGTTTTCAAATAGAGAATGTTGGCTAAATGTTATCAAATTACATTCTGCACATAATGCAGATTGTATTTAAAAAAATTTAATAAATTAAATTTACTAATTTTTGTTAAAAAATAATTGATAAACAATTGTTTTGTTATTTAATTTCTGTTTACCTATCTACATCTTACATTTAACTGCTGAAATAATTAAGCGAAAATTTTAGACTATGTAGTATTTTAAGTTAGTCGATTATAAACAATGCTTAAGAGCAGTATTTATTTTGAAAAAGATGGAAAACGTTAATTTTTATTAATGAGAAAATAATTAACTATTAATTCTAAGCCACGTCTCATAAATACAAATAACCCCGAATGAACTCTTTTAGGCGTTACGCCTAGGTTGTTTTAGACATGATTTAGATGAATTCTCGTAAAAAATTCTGGAATTGTTGTAGTGTCACGGATTAATTAGCATTTATACTAAGAGAATACGATTGAGAGTATTATTTACATTAATTTTGAAGTTGGTTGCTTGTATTAATAAGGTGATTTTGTTCTGGGAGGTAACTAATTATTTAAAGTGTTCTTTTTTCAAGACTTTTCAGTCCCTTTCTCTACCGGTTTGTCTCTTCTTCTTTGCACTCTTGGTTTTTTTCTCTATTCCAGTTGCCGCATTTACTCTGGTGTTGATTAATTCAATTCATTCTACTTCAACTCAACACCGTTCAGCTTCCAGCACTGTTCATAAAACGTGTATGCAATATGGAACAAAATCTAAGAGTTCCGTTAATCCGCAAAAACAATAATCGATCCAAATTTTACAATATAGAAATTTATTCATGCTGAATAGATGCGTTGTGATTTCGGTCTGTTGACAGCCGTTAGATCGAATTCGGTCATACGACATATTGTCATTCCTCTTGCGGCTAAGATAAGCAGACCAGCGAGAACCAATTTCCACTATACTGCTATTGTAAATTAACACGAATCAGGATAACTGTACTAAAAATTCAAGTTGATAAAATTTTTTTGTTGGTTTCACACAACTTTCGGCTGCAAGGCTTCAAAGCGTCGACCCCATCCTGCGCATTTTCCACTGAACAAAAAACTAAAATCTTGTCTGGAAGATTGCAGCCGAGATAGAAGGTACCGTTTATTCTTCATTGATAGAACTACTGCTGCCAATTACTTAATCGTCACTGGCACGAATTTTCAGTATGACCAGCGTAAAGTGACGATAAACCCCACGATCTTTATGTGCGTAGTCTTCTATGTACTTTTGGTACCAAGTTAATTAATCTCAACTTGAGCCTTCGTCGAAGTATCCAGTCGCCGTTTTTGCTCACCACTATCACTCAACCAATGATAGGCGTAGTTGTATTCAAGCACTTTAATCTTCTGTCTAATTCGATGGATCTACTTTGCTTCAAACGCTTCTGGGAATGGGATGGCATAATCCCTGGGTTGCTTATAGTCCTGAAAACTGAAAAGGTCATAAGGATCATTATCGTCCCAACCTAGCGTATGGCCTTATCGGACGTTTTGTTTTTCAAGGTGAGAGGCGAGCACCTCTGCTTTCCAGTAGATGAATGTTACATTCGCAAGTTCGTTTCAGAACACGCTCGATCCCAGACGACCTTCTTCCCACTTGCCCCAAAAGAATACGACAGCGCCATCAATTTTTATGATACATTCATCTTTCAGGAAGCTTTTAATGGAATTCCATTCATAGCGCCTAAGACAGTGAATCATAATATAAAGTATTATATTGTAAAGACCAGTCCGACTATTACTATTGCTTCTAGTCCGAGTCGTTTAGCTCCAGCTAAGCTCGTGGCCGTACAGCATGGTCTTTGCCCGGCCCTTCGCGTAGTCCTTGGGCGAGTCCCTTGCATTTAGTAGGTAAAAAAAGGGGATTGGCTCGTATGGAGAGTACCTGACCGCTATTCCATTCCATTAAACCAAGATTGCACATATTTTCTGGCCAATAGAACTGTCTTCTCAACTACTGATCTTATAAGGGCGTACAGATTCCGGTGAGGGAGGAGGATGCAGCAAAGACAGCCATAAGAACTCTATTCAGGTTGTTAGAATTTCCATATTTGTTAATTGTTTTGCCGTATTAATTTTTTTAAGTACTCTTGTATTTTTCCCATTTTTATATATGGAACTATGCATATATAGTTGTTTTTTCGGTGGGGGTAGGGAGGTGGTGTGGCGACCATTGTGGCAACACTGGTCAGTGGTGCCAAATTAGGCATCTTTCTAGAAAAGTTAATCTGTGAATAAGCACGCGATTAAGAGACGTGGTGTATTGATATCTATCCCCAAAGACAAAATAAAGTCTAAAGGAAGAATAAATGAAGGGATATACTAAACCAGCTATTGTAAATCTCTTCTATTATAAAAATGTAATCATTTATGGTGTAGGAATAAATGTTGGTTAGAAATAAATCGATATTAACAACCATACTTAGAAAGAAACGACCAATTCTATCAAATAATAGTATCTAAAGAGACCTATCAAGACCTATGAAGTGAATTATTGGAGAGTAACGGTGTGGCAATTCTTTTTATTTCATTATTGACATGGTCAATGTTTGCTCTTGGACTGGGAAAACACGACCCGATTTAGTCGTGCCGTCGGATTACATTTAGTAGAATTAGTAAATATTTAAACAATTAAGTACTGTAGTTTGGTCATTTCCGACCATACATTTTCCCCCTCGTTGACTAGTTATTTATCCTAAATATATTTTGGCGAGTTTGAGTAATTTTACTCCTTCGGAAGCCATAGTGGAAGACACGAGTGGAGATGTGTCTTTATGTTAGTTATATTTCAAGGTTTTTAAGTCCATCTAAATTTTCATCTTTTTATACAACATTTTGATATCATTTTTAACTGCTCCCTTTTTTTATAACTACTTCCTTAAAAACTCAAAACATCAACAGATTTAATCTACAATTTATCTAATTCCTTTAAAATAATTTTGTAGTCTTTATCATCTTCCATGTGATCTTAATATAATAACAATTTGAATTCCGTCTAGATCACATTTGGAAAAAATATTATGTTCTCTGCTAATAATTTTGTAGGTTCCGAGGATTTTTTCACTTTTTTCCCATTTAGCACAAAACATCTGCCTTGTGGTTGGTTATAATAAAAGAACAGGGTGTACCGCTAGAAAGTGTATTAAATGAAGAAGTAGTTATGAAGAAATTCGCCAAGCTCTTCCTTAAATTTTTTCGACAAATTGCAAATTTACTTTTTTTTACAAATTTTAAATTTAGCAGTTTTTGAAAGATATGGTGTTCGTTGTTTTACTAACAATTAAATTGAAAGTTCTAGAAGGGTGTTCTTAAAGGATATTTAACGCTCTTCTTTAGATTCCTCCAAAAATTAATAATTCAGGAGTCATAGACTGATGACAAAAACTGAAGATAGTTGGAAAAAGTTGAGTATTGCGAAATAGTTAAAAATGGAACCATGGTTCATACGAATTTTTTTGTTGCATTTGAAGTGTAGAAACACCTGACGAACTTTGTCGTGCGAGTAGTGAATCCCTCTGTGGATTATATTCTACGATAGATAATGTACATTGTTTTTTTGACAGTATAGACTTAGATGCTTTATTTTAACTCTATATTCTAAGCTCTAACGTTTTTGTTTAAAGATTTTGGTATTTATGAATTCATCTTACAACCTGCAGAATTGTAAAGGGTCTGTTGTATAATATTCGCTTTTCATACTTATCTCTTGGTGTTGGTCCTCCCAATTTTGACATATTTCGCTCTGTTTATTCGTCGTTGTATTTGTACAGTTTTTTATAAATTTATTTGTTTTGTATACTCGTATAATTTTATGCTGAACCAATTTGACTTTCAACTTGTTGCTATATATTGATGTGTTTCCTCCTAAATTTAACTTTTCCACGCTGTACATATCCAGTTTAGTTGTTATGTGTCCTCGTATTAGTTGTATTTCTAGTTTTTTAAGTACAAGTATGCAGCCTTTAGAAAATGAAGTGAGAGAGTTTTTGTGTTATATTTGTACATTTCTAGGTTTTAGGAGTCTGCCTGTAAGTAGTTTCTCCACTCTTTTTGATTTAGTTGTTTTATACACTCATTGTTACTTGGTACCCAATTTGAGAATAGTCGTAATACATTGTAAATATTTAAAAAAAATTTAGGTTTCGAATTATATCCATTTGTTGTTCTTTTTGTTCACTAAAGAGAAATTTGTAGGTGTCTAGCAGAGGGTTTGCTGTGCATTATCTCTTTAACTTTTGTTATATCTTAATACACTTATGATAAATGAATGATCGATTCACAGCATAAAGATGATAATGATGAAAAATTATATAAAGATCAATACACATATGATGACATAAAGTATGTCTAAATCCTGGCTACTGCCCTAATGTTTACAATGTGATGACAAGATCCTTCATCAGCATCGTTTTTATTATCCCTTGATGTAATTTCTACGTACGTTTGCTGTTTATTAGTCACAGTACAAATACAATTTTTACGCCTACGTATGAGTACCTACAACTCTAATTTTTACAATATGTTGACTCGAACCCCCATTATCTTCGTTTTTCTTTCTCTTGATGTTTTTTCTCTGAATGTTGACCATTTTTCCCTGTTTATTAGTCATAGTACATATACAGCTTTTGCCTGGTGGGTTAGTCATGTGTATTCGTGTTATGTTGGCTACATTCAAGTACATATTCATTTCATTCTTTTTGTAAGTCATAGAGCATACGTCATAGAGGAAGCATTTAATAAGTTGTATTATTGAAAGTTGTGAGGTGAGTTGTGTAGTTGGATTTTTTGACATTATTGCTGAAAGTTCTTTCTATTTATTTGTTTGTCCCTTGATTCATACGTCGTATGTATTTTTTACATTTTCTTCCGATTTTGCCTAGTGCCCTTTTGTGTCTAACTGGGTGGTTAATGCCAGCAAGCATCTGTAGTCGTTTGTTTTAATAATCGACCTTTTTGTCTTTCTTGCATAGTTAGTGCATTTTAAAGTTTTGTAAGATAATTAGACGCGAAAAAATGATGAATCTGTAATAATCACCTGGCAGATCTTTAGAATAAATCACAATAGAATTTTGGTTTTATAAGTACAAATGTCGAAATTCTGTTATATTTGGCAAGAGTTGCATTATATTTGTGTTTTTTTTATTCAGATATGTATTACATACTCTTGATATTTGCTTGTTTAAATAGAAATTATATCAATTAGTTTAGCAGTCGTTTTGAGAGAAATAAATTTGTTTGTACAGAACAAACTGTCCTTCAATGACCGATCGTACTGTTTGGTATTTTCCTTGTTTAATCGATTTAATTTAATTTAAAAAATAGCTTTCTCCTGAAGGAAATTGGATCGAACTGTTGATGTTGCAAAAACCTTTAAATCCAAGACAATGAGGAAAATGAACGGAGTGCCGCCCATTTGACAACGAGGCACAAACGGGTCAGTAATAGCGAGACTGATGCCAGAACAAACACACTTCAATTTTGTTGTCCTTAAAACAAACCATCTCATCCTGCCAATAGCCCTAGTCCTTCAGGGAAAATGTTCCAATCAACGGAAGAGGTAACAAATAGAGAGCAAGGATTTTTTTCCCGTCAGTGCCGAACAAGTGAGTCCTCCAGGGAAGTAGAAACCGACCTATAGACTCTAACTAACAATCGAATACAATAGGCAGTACTCCGTTGTTTGAAACTGATTAATTTAAAAAACCCATTAAAGTCTTTTTCTGGTCAGTATCGACCACTACCACTAAGCTGTTAACGAAAGAAAAATATTGCATTTAAATTTTTGTTTAATAAAGATAATCTCAATACTTTTTCCTTGAATTATCGGGTTTATTTCAATTCATTTATTTAAACATGTTTGAATATTCAAAATTTTTGTATTGTTAACTTCAGACATTTTTTCTAACTTAAAACACTCTACCAATTTTCATTTATCTTACCTTGAAATCTTATTTAACTGACTGATCAATACACCCAATGACCATCTTAACCATACAACCATCCCTAAACAATACAAGCCGGCGTCCCACAAGGCAGCATTTTTGGTCCTATCCTGTACACTATATACAAGGTGTTCGGCTACTCGTGTTACAAACGTTGCCATTAGATTCTACATTCAAAATGGAACTAAAATATTAATTAACTATGGCCCGAATCTCAAAACTACTATTTCCAGACCTACAGACCAGCGAATTTCAGAAAATGTAATGTAATATCTTTATATCTCAACCCCACCTTATGAGTTTTCCCTCCTTTTGCCATTTTTCTAGAGATGGGGAGTTGATGTCCTAGGACCTAGGGGATCGAGGTCACGATAGCAAAGGTGGTAGAGCAGCGACGTATCTAGCCGAAGGTCGTGGGTTCGAATCCCTCTCGTGCCATTAACTTTTTTTCATCTCAACTAAAAACCTTAATTAATTGCCTAAATTAAAATTTTTAATATATTCATTCAATTTTTTTTTAAATTTCCACCGTACAAATCCGTCGGCCACGGTTTTTGCCTTTCTACCAACAATGTCTTAATTTTAAAAAAAGGTAATTAAAAAAGCAATTGCATCACTAAATAGAATATTAAATGGAGTACGTTTTCTGAAATGTGCTGGTCTCTAGGTCTGGAAATAGTAGTTTAGAATAACCATAGTAAATTTTTGATTTGAGATTGAAAAAAATTTTTTTTTTCAATGTTCTGGCTACAAAAACGTTTATTTAACCAACGTTTACTAGTTTAATATTATCTACATCTCATAGGAAATTTAACGTAGTTTTAAATGGTATCAACGGATTTGTCCCAAACCTTTCTGTTTTGGAGTTATCATTGTTTGTTTGAAGTAAGGTACTGAAATCAGAAAAAAGCGGAAAAAGGGCAATAACTCAGAAACTGTTAAGATTCGGACCATAGTTAGGACTTTTTGGTTTCATTTTAAATGTAGAATATACAGGCAAATTGCGTTACAAGAGTAACCGCACCCTCTGCGTAATGCTGATTTTCCTATACATCCCAGCATATTCTCACCTATGATGATACCGCAAGGTATATTTTCGCTAAACGCTAAACACTAAACAAATTCAATAAAATATTAATCTTCGCGATCTATAAAAACGTAAAATAAAACGTTTCTTTAAAATAAAAGATCTGCCTGGAACTGAAGCCACTAATCGATGGCCGTCTAATAAATAAAAAATGGGTTTACGAAAGGTATGACAGACCTTTTAACAATTTACACAAATCTCTCTCCAGGGACAAAAATGTAATATTCATGGGAGCAAATTTTCTGGTGGGGTGAGCGCCTTTTAACATCTGCCAGTGCCTGAAGGCTTTTCGATTAAAATATTACGCCTGTTGACTCAGGATTTGGAGTGAGATTAGGCTAAGGGGAAAAAGAAAGTTTCTTTCGACATCTATCATCAAGAGTCATTGGAATACATTATTCAACCGGTTGCAACAGGTCATATCCGAGATTGAAAAATTATTTCAATTACAGATTTTGTTCGCAACAAAATTAACACTTTCCATTTGAATGTGTAAATACTTTGTGTGTTTTGTTTTACAAAGAAGTCATTTACAATTTTGCAGATCAATTATGCATCAATGCACAATCAAGAGAAAAAATGTATTCATAAGACAACCATAATACACAATTATTTATTAATTAATAGATTTTGGTGACACCTATTGTCCATCCACAGACTAGCTTTTTTTAAAACACGTTTTTTGATATGGGTAAATAAAGTCCCACGACTTCAAAGAATTCATATTGTTTATGAAGGTTTTGCCCATATAACAACTTTTAAACATGGCGATTTTTGTTTTATATGGATTACTTCATGTTTAAAAGAACTATTACATATAAAATGGTGTATTGTATTGTTCTATTTCTGAAGTAACTAAATACAAATTTAAAAAAATAGAAAAAACACGAAACAGTACAAAATTGCAGGATATACAATACATTAGACCGGCAGGAAGAAAAAAGTAAAAACACAGATAGAAGGAACGTAGATCATTTAGGAACAATGGGGAAAATCCAACTCTACCTCACGCACGACCAAAATGAACCCTCCACAGTACTAACAAGTTTAAAATGGCTTCATGCAGTACAAAAGGGACGAATAATGGGCGTACTGAAAACTTAAACATAAAGAAACACAAAAAAACTTATGAAAGCACATCTCACAAAAACCAATGAAGATGGCAAAATAGACTGTGAGGACCCAGGATGTTTGGCACCTTCCAAACTTGTTCATATCTGTTTGTATGATGGCTTAAATTTTCTTTTCTTTATATTATATATCTTATCCCAACGTTAAAACTCACTGGTTTGTGACTGGAATCAGTAATCAGTTACTAACTCAACAATAACTAACATTATCCATTAACGAAATCAGTAGTTTGAATCAGTGAAATCATGGAATGAACCTCATCCCTGTCTTTGTTCGTTGACAGTGATGATTGAAGCAATCGATCTGTCATATTACTGAATTATCATCGCTACAGAAGAGAAAGAATACGAAAAAATGTCGAACTTCATGTCGTGCCTTTTTAGTGCCGTCTTTCTTCGTGTTTCCCGTAAGCGTAAAGTTGTACAAAACTTCACCTACTTGAAAGTCACCCAAATATGAGAAACATCAGTCACAGTGACTCGGCAGCAGAGTTGCATGGTACTGATTAGTAACGCATCATTTATCAGTAGCGTTGTCTGCGGTGTCCCATTATGATTGGAAGGAACTCATTGCAGACTGGTTAGTAAGTAGAGTCATTAAACAGTTCCTTATGGTAACTGAGCCTTGCAGTCCAGTCCTATCCTAGATAGGATTTTTTTCATCTTCCCGTTAGCGAAAAAAGTGGTGACACAGTTTTATCCTTCACCTGAATAATGACTTACTTAAAGGGAAAATATGAAAGGTCACAAACGATACCTGCCGGAAGTTGGTTAATAGAGCCAATTGTCTTAGTTTCTCCTCCTTGTTAAATATTTTAAAAATTTCATTAAATTGATCTGTAATTTAATTGTTATACATGTTAAACAATTTTTCATTGTTATTGTTATTACTATCATGTTGAATACGTAAGAAATATACTTATTAGTATTATTAGCATGCAATAAATTTGTAGAGAATAAATATCTCGCTATGCGGAGAGTTTTAGAAGAAAAATATATCTTATCAATTCAAAATAACTTTTAATTTTTTTTTTAATTTAAAGAAAAGTAGTTATGAAAATAATTCGATCAAATTTCATTCTTTGATCCCAGTTTCTTTCCGATTTAAGCCCACTTCACCCCATTTCCAAAAGACAAAAATCGACTATTTTAATGTCCCATTCGATAGATAGATTTTATTTCCATATCCATAAGCTGCAATGTTTGTCAATGGCTGGCTCCGGGTTCACTTGTTATAAGGTATGAACCGCCATTTTAAAAAGTACAATAATTTTGAGAGCTTGTATTAACTCATTATTTCTTGCGTCAACTCTATAAAATACCCTTATGCCTTATCATCGACAAATAAAGCCAGATCAGGATTTGTCTCGAGTTTTGACAAGTCGTTTAAATAAATATTAAGTACTATACAGCCCCATATCCCTTAGGAATTATTTATGTTCATATATTTGGAAAAAACTTTTTATTGCTTGCTTGTTAAATGAATTAAATATTTTGGGAACGTGTATGATGTTAGTTTATAAATTCGCCCTCTGTGCAGATCGATCTTTATATACCTTCTTTATGTCAATAAGAAAATGGTTCTTCCGTATTCATATCGTTGTTCCTAATGAAATCAAGTAGTATCTTATCTGCAACCCTGGCCATAGTGTTAAAATGGTCCGGTCCAAACCCGTATTGATAAGGCCACCATTTAAGAACTTTCCTATCCTACTCAAAATTATTTTTCTGCAACTTGTGGTAACGTACTAAGGACCGATATAGGGCGATAGTTTGCAGTCATAGCATAGTATGGTCTGTGCTAGGTTTGAGGATTGGAACAAGTCTAGTAATTTTCCAAGAAGAAGGAAACTTGGCAAGCAGAAACTGGTGATTCATTAGAATAGTGAAATTATAGCTTTTCTGGAGAGTTTTGACATTGAGATTGCAAGGTTATCATATCCAGGTTTTCTTTTAGATTTTTAATTATATTTTTAATTTCTTTATGCAACGCAAGTTCACAGTCCGAGCAAGGATTCTGGCTTGGGCGGAATATAGATTTTTAATAACTTTTCCACCCTAACTGATCGATATTATTGACATGAGTTGTTAACAACGTTCCATTAACACACTTATGAGACAATATGCAAATACTATCGATACTTCCTTCATTTGCTAAAGAACCCTCAGGAGTGAATTAGGGGCTTTTTGCTCTTGGTGTCCCTAAAGTTCTTGGTAGACCTAACTATTAATGAATGATCTTTTACCTTGAATGTCTTTATTGGAATATTTCCAAATTTACCTAAATCACTGTTTTTTTTCTCGTTAAGTACCTGATAATCAATACAATTTCAATAATTAAAGCCCAATGCAAAAACGTTTAATTTCTAATGTTAATGATCAGCTAATTCAAGGAAATAAATTATAGTGTATTAAGTATAAGATAGGCTAGTACAATTTGTTTTACATTAATAAGATCTAGTCTTATTGTATATTTAATTAACCACAATTTATTTAAATGACTGGTAAAAGAGGTGTTTTGTAAATTATACTTCATAGGGTAAAAGAGGGCTCATACTTAGACTACTTGCTCAGAAGCTCTAATCATTCTTTTGAATTAAATTGCAAAAGGAAAACAAAATGTCCTTTCAGGCTTTTTTTAAGCACAAATGATGATTTTCGAGAAATGCCCCTTTGTGCTATTTTAATCCTTCCCTTTGAATACGATTTCCCCTTCTTGACCCGTTCGGACTTTTTTTTAACTTTGTATCATTTGAGGGTTGGCAACCTTTTCTCGACGAATCGTCAGAAGCTTTTCCCCCCTTTTTCACGTTCATTGTTTGATATCTGAAACATCGTCAATGGAGTATAATTCACTAAGGTTAAAACCTTTTAAGCCATCCGTCTCAAACGATTTATTACTAAACTGGTTAATCTTGAGCGTTTCAACAAATTTAGTAAATTTAAAAAACATAAAACATTAGACAACAAATATAGAACACATAAATTTTAATATGTAAAATTTTAATTAATGGGCTTTGTAAATAATACTCACTAAATACTGATTTGACCAGAGCCTGACATGGGTAATGCTCTTTTGCCATCTTGGAATGTTGGGTCTATATGATTTATCTGAATTCAAGTCTCTTTGATAAGACGTGAAGAACGATGATTATGTCGATTTTATATTTTTTGATCGCTGCCTTGGAGAATTAGGCCTGTTTTTTACTGTTTTGATCCGTTTTTGAACACCTATACCCAATTGATGTTATTGTATTATTAATTTTAAATTACACTCTATATATACATACATCATATATATATATATATATATGTGTGTGTGTGTGTGTGTGTGTGTGTGTGTGTGTGTGTGTGTGTGTGTGTGTGTGTGTTTACAGGAAGAAACAAGTTGATAGTCGTGTTTTGCAGCCCGAAAAATATTGTTTTGGGGAAATTAAAAAAAAAATGCCTCCGATTTTCTGCATTTTAATTTCTTCCGATAATTGTTTTTTTTAACATAATAGAGAGGACTTTAAAACTATTCCACTGATCTACAGGACACTTTAGAACCATTTAGAATCGTTTGATCTACACGTAGTGGCACAAATAAATTACAACCGGGATCCAAGTTTTACGTAAATTTTTTACCAATTCATTTATTTTTCATGTCACTCCAGAAACAACAATACTTCAGGGTTGTCTATGCCATAGATGTCATACTGTCCACAATGCAGAAGAAAGAGTAATAAATGGGGAAATATCTGGACATGACGCAATTACCTAGTTATGAAATCCTACTAGCTGATCGCTGCTTCGGAGTAAGGTGCGAAAATGTGTTCTCGGAGATAAAACCCATCCAGGTCGGGTATACCACAAGGGCGTATACTTGGCTCTATTCTACACACTATTTATACGTCTGACCAATCCACTCTAACACCCTTGTCAATCTGTCCGGACGAAGCCGCAAGATTATGGACGAGCCCTCATCCCAACCTCACCATTGCCAATCCGGAAAAGACTCGATCTCATTGAAGATTGGTGAAAAAAATAAAAAATGAAATTGAACGAGAACAAGTCCCTTTTACGTTGAAAAAAAGTCAATACACCAATAATTAATTTCAAACCTCCATACAAGTAAATTACTGTGTACACCTAGACTTCAGATTACAGACTGACTTGAATAACTAAGAAGGCTACATGAACTACAATCAGACATGACTATGACAAACCAATTAATGTTTTTTTTTGAAAAGCTGGTTCTTACGCACAGTCTGTGACAACTTTACAAACCCTAAGTACGATCCAACTTTTCAAAACAGATTAAACAACATCTCACACCACCTTCATCATTTCGAACAAATTAATGTTCTGCAAATCAATAATTCGAACTATTTGGACATACAGAGCAGAACTGCAGCCCCCGAAGCCACCCGATATCCATCTCATTGAAGCATTTCAGTCTAAAGTCCTCAGAAGAATTTTTCAAGCTACCAGGTCTCTAGTTCTACCTACCACCAGTAGGAAAGGTCTCAACAATGCCTTCGTCCATGACTTGATCCGTTCCCATATCCTGATGTTTCACTGTAACCCTTCGTCTTTCGTTTAAGCCTCTCTATTATCCCATATTCTTTGCATTTTCCACTTGCTCCTAATCCTAAAACAGCCAATATGTCAGACAAGGCTGGTTTCCAAAGAAAATGTCCTCCTGGAACAGTACCGAGCAGTTTTGTTTATACAATTTTTTTTATTTGTTTATACAAATACAAATTGCTAAAAGGTTTCGTTGTCATCGGTGATCCTAGAAGCGTAGTGTCCCCTTGTATTACTACTGAAATTTTAACTGCCGTAAAAAGTAATAATTTCCATAGATTTATAATTTCGGAATAAAAAAGCTTTTTTCAGTCTGACATATACATAAGGGGGAGTTACATTTAAAGTTTCTGGTTTGTTTTTCTGTACCCAAATTTTTGGAAATTTCTTACAAGTTCTAATGTTAGCGTTAAAACATAAAAAATACGTTTTTTGAGGATTTTAAAATGTCTCTTATGTATGGCAAAAATAATTAAAACGGTTCAGGATTATCATTTACTATTATTTGTAGATCGTGAGATGCGGTCTTGTGTGATATAGTTTTAGAAAAAAAATTTCTTTATTGTGCCAACGTTTCGATCTTTATTCTGCTTTATATTCGATGTTTATCTCACTATCTCCAAATAATCATTAATTAACGGTCACTAAATACTACTCACACCAGGATTATTGTTAACTTAAACGAATAATCAACCTCTTGGTTTTTTTTATATTTTTCTTGATGAATTCGTAATTTATAAGAAATTTTTAAACAAATTTTTCAACGGATCGAGCACTTGGTAATGGAAAACTGGCAAACAGGGTCAATAAATTCGTCAACGGCGAAATATGAGGCCTTGTGCTGTGTAATGGTGGGAAACATTTCCATATCCATTCTGACTAATGCACCCAGCTTGCTTTATGGCTGCATTTAATTGATCGAGTTGCCATTAGTATTTGTCCGAATTGACAGTTTCAACGTCATGGACAGTTCATAATAAGGCAGATTACTGTTAAATTTACTTCATTTGGAGTGCGTTGGAACAAATCAGAGCCGTGTGCTTTTTACTTGTTTTATTTAAGAGATCGATTTCGGAGTCATCCCAATCAAGTAAACGCAAAACCCCAGCCCGAAAAAGAAGAAAACAAAATTAGATTTCTGTTAAATTTCACAATTTGGCCTTTTTCGGACCTTGTTGCTTCATTTCGTTTCCAACTATAACAATAAATTTTAATGTCATTAACAGATTATTAATATTCAAACATATATAAAAAATTTCATAATCAATTGGTCGTTGTTCTTTCTTTTCGTTGTTTGACTGACTGGGAAAAATCTTTTTTCCAATGCTTTGAAAATTATTTTATCGTGTATGAAAGAGCAATATTTTTGGAACTAGTCAAGGCAGGTGGTATATAATTTTGTATCAATCGGAGGTTGATACTTTTTAATTTTATATTCGAGTATATGTTCAATAATAACTAAATAAATGCAAACGGAATTTACTTTTTAATAACTAAGTGGAACAGAATCCCTCTGAAATTCTTGGGTTCTTCCCACTGATCCAGGAATGTCAAAACGGACGTTTTAATTGATGTTTTAATAAAAAAGGCCGGAAAAAAACATTTTCAAATGCAGGGCTAATTTCCAACTGTGAAATTCAATTTTACGTTACATCGAATATTATATCGTCATCTTTCGGCGGTGTGTAAACAAACAACATTTACACCCGAATTTAATTTAATTCAATGCAAACTACTCAAAGTCGAAAAGAACTATTTTCATCTCGTGTTCTTCTCGTTATCCTGAATATGATAAAGGGTTTTTCCTATCCCCTTACAACTTGTAGACACGAAATAATTTTCTCATACGTTGCATATTTCTCTTAACTCGTAAACATTAAAAAATTGAATTCAATTTATAAACCTTTTCCAAAATCTATTACAGTTGAGAATTTAAAAACTAAATATATAAACCTAATTGCCTACATAAAGTAGTAGACTAACGCAATATGAAACAAAAACAATAAGAAAGAACCAGTAATAGTGGTGAATATATAATTATATTTTATAATCGACTGGTCTCAAGATAAAAGTAGCAGATATTAAATTCAAAAAGCTCACAAATATAAACTTATATTAATTAAAAGGCATTTCACCAACTCTGTTATAATCAAAGAAGCATTGGCATAAATTATAAACGACTTAATAAATTAAGGCATTACTAAAAGTTTTGCTTGTTCTTTAAAAAAAAGCCTGAAAAACAAATTTATAACTATTGGGTATAATTTTAAAACTGATTTAAGACTAAAATGGGCACGGACGCACAATATCTGCACACAAGATTGTCTTTGCAATAGTAAAACGATATTTTTTCCGACAAAAATTAATATCAACCCTCAATATTGCAGTTTTACAGTACAACCGACCAATTTTGTCTTAGAACATCAACTACATGATAAATTGGGGAAGACTCTGAAGTACTATCTCGAATCTTTCCGTAACTTAATTTTTTCATAATTATTAACAAATCAGGCCGATGATTTGTTTGATGAAGTGGCACTGCGACAAACTAGTCATGTGAGCTCCCCGTCCAGTCTTCAAGCCTCGCTTTTATGAATTATAAGCCTTAGTCAATAATGTACACACATATGTGCTTTACTCGGTTATACAGTTGCAGATAGTCAGGTCACGTACTATCATCTTCATTCAAGTAAAAGAGCCGGTGCGAGTTCCTCCCTTCCCAAAGGGAGGCCTTTTTGCCTTTAAGATATATAGCAATTTTTTTATCAGCAAAAAATTATTTGGGTTCATCCAGTTCTATATTTCTTTCTACCCGTGTCCTTCAGCAAAAACTGAAAGGCTACTAATTGATTTAATAAATTATTATTAGTTATTAAACTGTATTTTTTACGAATTAAGATAATCAGATGTAGCATAATAAGTAATGTTTTGCAGTTGGAATAACAAAAAATCCTTTAAAGCAACGTTCATTTTACAAAACCTACACAATTTTATTTTATTTTTGGCTTAATGGTATATGTATGTTACTCAGCTTGGTAGGTCAATAGAAAGATATGCTTATTTACAAAATGTCAGAAAATCGATTCTTTTTTATTATATGAACGAATTTTTGGAAGATTTATATGTTAATAATACATTTAGGAGAGAGAGAGAGAGAGAGAGAGAGAGAGAGAGAGAGAGAGAGAGAGAGAGAGAGAGAGAGACAGGGAGAGAGAGAGAGACAGGGAGGGATGGTCAGAAAAATAGAAAGAGAGAAGAGTAAAAAGATAAAAAAAGAGGGGAATAAACACGCAAGGTTACAAAACGCATACAGACAGAGACACAAAGTTAGATATATAGAAATAAAGAGAGAGAGAATAAGATAGTAGAGAAAGTAAGATGGAGAAATCGTTGATAGAGAAAGGGAAAGTAAAAACAAAACAAAAGATAAATAGAGAGATAGATAATAGATAGATAGAGAGATAGATATAGATAGATAGATAGATAAACAGATAGAGAGAGTGAGAGAAAGAGTGAGATCGTGAGAGAGAGAGAGAGAGAGAGAGAGAGAGAGAGTGGGAAGGGAGAGGGGGAGTTTTATGAACAGAAAGCAAAACATAAAGGTACAATTAATAATCGAAGAAAAAAGTTGAATGAGCAAATGTTTTAAAATAGTTAGAAAGACTACTTATTTCATAAATTGATAGTGGAAAGAGTTAAATAAATAGATAGTTTATGGAATAATAGATTACTTTTCTAGATTTAATAGATAGATAGAGGTATAAGTAGATTCAAAAACAGTCCGGGACAAATAGAGAGTGATAAGGGAAGAAAACCAACAAAGAAAGAGAGCACTTAGCAGCGAACGTGAAAACGATTTTATGCTATACGTTGCTTCTAGCGTGTGTATTCTAAAAACTTTTAAAAGCGTCCTTCCATATTAAATGTTTATTATTTGGAAAAACCACGTATTTAAAAATATGCATTATCAACATTTTTAACAGTTTGTATGAATAAACAATTGGTGCTGAAAGCAAGTAATGTTTCGGCAAAGAAAATTCCACAATTCACACGTTAAAAATGAGTTGTTATTCGATTCCATTTTCGAAAAACGGTCCGTGCAACATACTTTTGTATTCGAGTTCAAAGCCCGTTTTAATTTTGTAATATTGATACTTTCTAAGTACAAAATACCCAATCCTGTTAAAAATAATTTCAGATGAGGATAAGAGAATACATTAAAAAGTTTTTAAAAAAACTTATGTTAATGAAAAATAATGTTTAAACTTTATATCCATTAATTTTGCCTGAAGCAATTTTTTTCTTTTACCTTTACTATTTGTTAAAGAATAAATATTTATATGTTTAAACTAATATATAGATTGAGATCAAAGGTAATACGAGAGAGCATAGCCGAGTATGAAAGCAATTAGCAATAGGTTACAAGAGGGGCAATAATCATTGTTTTCCTCGCTCCTATTAAATCGAAATTCTCCTCCTCTCTAAGCCCTCCATTTAGACCAAAATACATTCAAGAGCTAGGTAATTCTGAACACAGGTGTTTAGCGATGGTTAGGTTGACCTCATTCACGTGGGAATTTGTTCTAATATTGTCTATATTATCTCCCATAGTGTTCTGTTTTTAATATTGCGCCATTAACACATACGAAAATACAAACGGGGTTTCGATTTACAGATGAGCTTGTCGTTAGGGATTGGAGGCGGAATCTTTGATGTAGTTTCCCAGTCTGTTTATAAAAATATTTTGTTAAAAATACAATTGTTGTACGTTTATAAGATAAAACCATGTATGTGGAATAGATCTGTGTAATTAAATCATCGTAGAGAAACAAAATTAAAACACAATTGTGCACTAAATGGACAGTTTCTTGATTTTATGTTTGAGAAATAAAAAACCGAGCAATAACACAACTTTCTAAAATAAATTCTATTGTGTAATTGTTAATTAAAAATAGGAAACACGCAAGAAATAGATGGATTTAGGCCGGTGAAAGTATAGCGACTGTACACAAACACTTGCTTGTGACACATCGCAGTTTTGAATTTACAAAACATTTCAAGTTGGCCGCTTGTAAAATTTTAGTTGGAACGAATTTTATGAATAACAACATGTTATCAGTTAAAATTTAAATTTATAATTCTCACGAAATCCTATTGTAACCAAGTTCATAATGATGTGATGATTGTTTTATATGTTGTACTATATGTTTTGTGTGTTATTGATATCGAATTTGATATATGATATTAGCGTACGTGCGGCTGAATTTACATGTGCCTGTTCGGTAATAGATGCTCTGTTTATCTATATTGTTGTAAACCATTTCTAAAAAGTTACGTTTATGTTTATTTTGTTCTGTGTTTAATATTTTTGGATTGTTGAAATCGAAATTGTATTGGTTTTCAAAATGGTGGGTAGCCAGTGCTGTAGGATTTTGCAATCATAGATATACCCTCGTATCCAGATATTGGGATGTAATTCCGATGTAAGTTGCCGGACAATTTATATAATTGATTTTGTAAATTATACCAGGCCTGTTCGTTACAGGTGTGGGATCTTTAATTTTGGAAAAAGAGAGTGAATTGTTTTATAGTTTTTGAAGGCTACTTTTATATTATCAGAAGAAAGAAATGTGTTTAATTGGTGTGACAGCCGTGAATGAATGGCATGGATATGTATGTTGGTTTGATCGAATTGATGTAGTGGTATTAGGGATACTAGATGGTGTTAGTGTTGAGTTGAAGTTGTTGATTATTCTGTTGATTATGTGGTTAGGGTAGTGATTGTTATGTTGGAAATGTTTGTATATCTTTCTTGTGGTGAAAAGATTCATGGTTCAGGGTAATAATTTTGTGGAGTAGTCCTTTGGCCGTGTTTACTATTGTTTAAAGGGGATGGTGTGAAGTAAAGTTGAGGTAGCGATCTGTGGTTTCTAGGTTTTTATACCAATCTGTGAGTAATGTGCCATCTGGTTGTTTTGTCAAAACTGTATCTAAAAATGGTATTTTTTGTTGTTTTCGTTTTCTCACGATCTCCAAATAATCAGTACACAAAACTTAAAAAATTGATAAAGAGGAGAAAAAATTAGATTAATGAATTTCTACAATAATAAATCGATCGATTTTTTTGACTGGGGCTTCCGACATCTAGGTCATTTCAGCCCCCAACTAAGTCAATATTCTATTTACACTTTCAAACATACATTCATTCAAACAAATACACACATACACATAAATAGATCCATATAATACACTCATTCCGTTTGGTCGGTGGAGGAATATCAAATACTACTACCTATACTCAAACTAATCTAGATTGGGATCGATGGAGTACTTTTATAAATATTTTGCCATCACCCCGAGCACACACTCATACGCTCTCAACGTTCGAGGGGCGATGATGACGTTATATTTCACCCTCACCCCTCGCCCTTCACGCTAATAAATACATGCACTCAGACAAAACATACAGACACACAACACATAGATCATATTACATACAATAAAAAAAACAATTTCCCCTAAAAAGCAGAACAGAAGACTCTGAAACGCGCTGCAGTGCACGAGTACCATCTTCAGATTGGATGGCATGCCTACACGCTCCCTGTAGGGAGCCAAGGCATGACATGTTTCCAGTATGTGGGACACATCGAGCAACCTTTCTCTGCACAAGGGGCACCTGCGCGAGCCCAAGAGCAGGTGCCCGTGTGTCAACCGCGTATGGCCTATTTTTAATCGCGTAAGGACGATTCCTTGTTTCCGGCTCACGTTCTCGGGGGGCCATCTATGAATCGTGTTCTTGACGCGCAAAAGCCTCTCGGACGACCCGGCCCTCTGACGCTGCCATTTTTCTTTTATCATGTTCTTTACTGCTAGCTTGGCTTCAGAGGGCCTGGTCGCGATGGTCCGGTCTGGAGGGTGGGACGTCCCGGCCTTTGCCGCCTCTTACGCACTGTTACACTTATTGATTTGGATTTTGGGTATTGGATTGTTTTTTGTTTTTTTAATTTTTGCATTTAATTATAACTTATTTTCATTTTCATACATATTCATAAAAATTATTAAATTAATGGATTTGTATAAGATTATGGAAATAAAATTATAAAAATAATATGAGTACATTTATATAATTTGTTGAATTAGTTCTTCTTTTGAAAAGTAACAGTTCTTGTAAGGAAATTATATCCTCGATCGGATTAAATTATAAATTCATTACAAAGGGATTTAATAATGGATGGTAGAATCGTTGTATACCTTTTTTTGGGGGTTGGGCTTTTTATCTGAAAGGTGAGAATTGATTAAACTGTGCTAAACGATCTGGGCCAGTGTGGAGGAACAAGTATGACACAAAGTCAGAGCAATTAACAAGTCGGACCTGTAATTAGAGAGGGCGGAGGCTTAGGGGGTCCTTTTAATTTCGCAATGAGAAGAGGCGGCCACTTACCCGAAGGCTATTTGTGTAAGGGTTGCATGCATCACCGCCCTCCTTTCCCCATTCGACTACGTTTCAATTCCCATTTCCTAGACTAGGAATCAATTCCCCAGGGGCTCTGTTCTCCCGCCCTCCGTTTCACCAACGCTTTCGACATTGGACGTCGCTGAATGGGCCTGCCTGTTGGAGTAAAGCCTTTTCCGAATATGGATCCCTAAATAAATCCGGTAAATGTTCCTTTCCTTGAAATATACGGATGGCTAAATTAGAATGTCGAAGAGCATAGCGCTGAGGAAGAATAATGCTTCTGTTATGCATTAAGCAGAGAATCTTTCTCACTCCTTTCTCAGTTCTCGACTAAGTACAAATAGTGAAAACACAATATTACTGTATAAAATGCACCATTTATTCAATTAGAAACAATAATATACGTATTTCTTAAAAATAAAATAATATTCAAAATAAACCCCATCATGGTCCACTATCATAACTCATCATTCATCTGTGGCTCTACCTCATGATGAAACCACTTAAGATGTCTGCCGCTGTTTTGACTTGATATCCCATATATTTAATATTTTCGTTTAGAAAATAGTGTGATCTAGTTCTATCCAATGTAATGTAACTTTGATGTAAAAACCTTTTTAGTCGTACTCCTGATGCAAGTGTGATACAGTAATCCCTCTACACACGCGGGTGACAAAAGTTTTGACATTTGCGGAAGTCTGATTTCTTTATTCGCGGGGAAAAAACAGTTTGGTAAACAATTTTATTTTTGTATCGAAAATCATTCTTTAAAAAACGAACAACATACTGTTCCTTCTTTCTTCTCAGTTTGTTTATTCTCTCGTGGAAGTTGTGTCGCAAAATGCCTCCTCTTCCAAAAGAATGTAAAAAATCGTTCTGAACCTTGGTGAAAGAATACAGATTTTGGACATGTTACATTTTTTGTGCAGGCCAAAGCTTTTATTCAAAACAGCTCAGGAAAATTTAATTAATTTTAATTTTAACTTATTAAAAAAGCAATAAATTTCTACCCATCTTTAAACCGTAGTTTTAAGTTTAAAAGGTTGTCGAGGCCGCTTCAAATCCTTGAAGAAGCGAACAATTAATAGTGACTTCTTTCCTTGCACACAAAAAAATACAAACAATGAAAACATGTTCAAACACCTTTATGTCTTCTATTACGCTTATTTTGAATAAACTTTTTTTTTAAGCTCTGAAATATGTCTCAATTTCTGGTGTCATGGAACGTAACTCTACATGCACGGCAGTTTTCTGCAACTAAACACCCGAGAATGTTAAGGGATTACTTACTGTACACTCAAACACAAAAAAAACCTGACACTCGTATTTTATTATATTTTATTTACAGTACAAACAGGTCAAGTGCCCAAGCATAGGGCAGTCAAACAACACAACATATCACTCATTAAAATGTAACTATAAAAAAAGGATATAAAAATAAAGAAGGGCCAACACTTTTAACAAACAAATCAACATTATAAATAGATAAATAAATCACACAATAACAGTAATAAATAAATACTCATTTACATTTTAAAGCTTGTTCTATATTGTTTTAAAGATCCATAGGGACGAGAGAAGCTGTCCGCATGTTTATGTGTTGTATGTGTTGTTTTTTATGTTATGCACAGCTGTGGAGATTGAAGACACTAACCCGTATTTGGTCCTGTACCGTGAAGTACCAAATAGTTCATGGATCCGTAGCTGACGCTGGGGAACCCTAAAGCTAATATAAGACAATATCTCCGGGGAATCAATGAAATTATTTATGATCTTCCACAGAAACATAACGGAAGCCAAAACGCTTCTATACGTCAGAGAATGATGGTACTTCCTGTGATTGCATATCTTGTAAAACAGGTATTTCGTGGCCATTCTCTGTACCCTTTCTATCATGTAAGACACATCTACCCTAGGGTAATGTACCCTAGGTGACTCCTTACCAGTGATTGATAAAGCAATGTTATTGCAAAAGGGTTCTTAAAGTCAACAGTTTGCCTAAGAACGAATCCTACATTTTTAAACGCTTTATGGCATGGATGTGGTCCCGAAAATCAAAATTACTATTAAAAAAGACCACGAGATCCGAGATAGTAACTACTTCCTCCATGTGAGAACTTTCAATACTATAGACGAATTGGTCGTAAACGTGAATAATCTTTTTTCTCTTGCCAATCTCTAATTTTGTAATTTATTTTCAACTATATGTATTTTTATTGTTATATTAATTACATCATTCTGATTTTAATCTAAACCAATTATACCAGATAAGAAATTCTTTAGTATATGATTTATCACATCGTATATTACTCATCATACCCCATAATCCTATTTACTATAGGATTCATGTGAGGAGAGCATACAGGCCAACTCATTGTGGTAATCCCTACATCCTCAAAAGATGGGTGACAGCTCGAACTACATACGGTCGAACATAAGCATGCATTAACACGAAGCTGTTCCAAATATTGGATCGAATGGGACTACATCTCTCAAAAAAACTTCCTCGTGTTCCTTAGCGTTTAACATTCTCCGCGTTTACTTCACGCACGGTCCTGTTCAGCCGATTGTCACAAACCAAACCGGCACTCATCTGTGAAGTGAACAGACCCAAATTGTTCAAGTGTACAAGCGAAATGCCGAGTTGCGAATAGTCGCTGTTCTGCTCGATGTCTCTCCAGTAGTAAACAATAGTAGACGGGCAGATTGGAATTGACTTCCTTCCAAGGAATCCGTTAAATGACGGTCCTGTAGTGAAGAGCAATAAAACGATCGCCTCTAGTCGTAGTACAACGCGGTCGACCTCTTCCAGGGTTGAAAATCTTATGTAGAATTTACCTGCCCTTTTAACTTAACGTAATTTGTGTGATCAGCGATTCGGACTTGACTGTGAGAAATCGAGTCTGTTGTTTAGGAGAGCCTTTCGTAGGATGCGACTGAATTGTTTCACTACTGATGGCCGGTTTCAAATCCCTCCGTTCATTGATTGTTCCTGCGGTTTCGGCAGCTGTAAATTATATCCTCGAATTGCGTCGCATAATACCAGATTCAAATATTTACACTTTATTTTCATTAAATTAACACAGAGGGTAAAATGGATCTATACATATACATGTTTACGAAGTGTAATGAAAAAAGGATCTATCCTTTTATAGGATATAATTAATCTATTACCATCGATCAGTTAAATAAGATCGATCGACAACAAGACAATGTTGTTTGTAAATCACCTTCTTATTATTGGATATAACACACAATATTTTTATGTAAGGAAGAGGGTTGAGAATATACATATTTCTGGAAATTGCAACAAAAATATGTATTAAATATGAAACGAACGAATTTTAAGTACAATTAGCATATTTTAATACTAGATTTATAAAGAAGAGAAGGAAAGAGAGAGAGAGAGAGAGATTATAATTTGGAGTGAAAGATATGAATACTGATGATTTTGAGAAAATAGAGAAAGAAAGAGAGAAAGATAATAGAATTTGGAGTAGAATATAAACGAAGGCATGAGTATTGATGATTTCGAGTAAATAAAGAAAAATAGTGAAAGAAAGAGAAATAAATGAACTGAACTTTTGTTTTTAATGTGTACAAATTCAGGAAAATGCTCTCCTTTCTTACAATCATACACACAACATTAGGTAGACACCACCACATGCCAGCACATAACAATAGAGAAAGATAGAGAGAGGGTGAGAGCGAAGGGGAGAGAGAGAGAGAGAGAGAGAGAGAGAGAGAGAGAGAGAGAGAGAGAGAGAGAGAGAGAGAGAGAGAGAGATAGAGAGAGAGAAAGAGAGAGAAGAAGAGAGAGAGAGAGAGAGAGAAAGAGAGACAGAGAGCGATAGTTAGAGGTAAAGAGAAAGATAGATAGATANATTCAGGAAAATGCTCTCCTTTCTTACAATCATACACACAACATTAGGTAGACACCACCACATGCCAGCACATAACAATAGAGAAAGATAGAGAGAGGGAGAGAGAGAGAGAGAGAGAGAGAGAGAGAGAGAGAGAGAGAGAGAGAGCGATAGTTAGAGGTAAAGAGAAAGATAGATAGATAGATAGAGAGAGAGAAAGAGAGAGAAGAAGAGAGAGAGAGAGAGAGAGAAAGAGAGACAGAGAGCGATAGTTAGAGGTAAAGAGAAAGATAGATAGATAGAGAGAGAGAGAGAGAGAGAGAGAAGGAGAGAGAGAGTGAGAGAGAGAGTGAGAGAGAGAGAGAGAGAGTGAGAGAGAGAGAGAGTGAGTGAGAGAGAGAGGGTGGGTAGGAGGGAGGGTGGATAGGAGGGAGGGAGGGAGGGAGAATTTAATTGAAACGCTTTATAATATTCGGAGATTTAAATATTGAGAGAGATGAACAGTGATAGATAAACAGATAAATGGAGAGAACTATTATCTCGGAGTGTTAATTGATCATTCGTCATAATTTTTTCCCGAATCCGTCATTGTGGCGATAAAAAAGTAATCCATGTCTTCACATTTCAAAACGACAATAAACTCAAATGAATTTGAGAAAGTGAGATAGATCGAGAAAGACGATACTTAAATATAAGTAGAGAGGGGGAAAGAGGGAAAGATATGAGAGAGATATAGAGATAGATAAATAGATGGATAAATAAATAGATAAAATTTAGAGATTATGATAAGAGCTCACAAATCCAATTCAACATTCAATTATATACCTTCATAAATATTTATTACACAATAAATTTTAAACAAGTCATTAAATTATAATATAATATAATATAACTTAAAACTAAAATTAAAGAAAAAAGCTTTAAAAGTGTTTTTAATATACATTTCGCTATTTTAGTACAGTAATTAGGATAATTGATGAACTGAACACTTTAGTATTTAATCTAAAAACGTTTTGTAACTCGAAAAGCTAAAAAATATATGTTGTTTTAATATGAAGAGGAAGATTAAGGGGACATTAGTAAAAAGGGTTTGTGAGAACGCAAATTAAATTTGACGCAATATTTTCTTAATCCTTCAACAATACAAAATGTAATTTCAAAGTTTGTTTTTCCGAAGATGAAACACATACATTCACTCTTTCATTGGGCATATTTAATTAAAAACCGCCCACTAGCTAAAAACACACCCTTGTATTTTGACAACGAGACGAATTAAATTTACGCATTAAAATGTAAAACTTTCCAAAGTACGAATCAGTGACAAGGATGAGTAGAAAATGTATTTGGCTAGCCAAGTTTTTGTTAAGTCTTCATTAAAGTTTGAGACTGAGGAAAGGAGCTTTAAGAGGAATAATATATATTTTCCTTCTGAGTCTCGTTATTCCCTGTTCGCGAACTGGAGTATGAAATAAGTTGGCAAAGGATCAGATAAGCTTGACAGGGGAAAAATGATTTATAGGCACCGAGGCAATTCGAACTTAAGCCCCCATTTTTCAGTTTACACAGGATGCGTAGCAGAGATTTTTTTTATTGCTTAATTTTTGAGGTTCAGGATTGTGCATTCTCATTTTTGTCCTTGAGCTGTTGGATCAAGCGATTTCAACATTTTAAATAAAATTTTAACATAAGCAAACTTGTGTGCCTAAGCCTACAATTAAACCTATTAAACGCTTCAGTAAAATAATGATTTGTTTTCCCACAAACGCGTTCCGGTATTTTTTTGGGGGTAAATAATCACTTTTCGATCTATTTTATAAAACATATTAACATCTATGTTATATATTTTTAGTAAAAAAATATCCATGTTTACTAATTATTCAGAAATGGTGAGATCTCTTTCTCTCTATCTATCTATCCATCTATCTATCTATCTGTCTCTATCTATCGATCTATCTATCTATGTTTATCTCTCTACTATCAAATGGTTTTTATAATAATATTTCACCACTGTTATTTATTTCTTTATGCCAAATCAGCAAAAATTGTTAATAAACATAGCCCTCTGCCACAAGGATGTATAATGTCCTAGACATTTCCTCTTGTATTCACTTTTCACAAAATGTGTGTAGAAGTGTCTAATAAATAAACTCCAAATTCAACTCCCTATCTATCTATCTATGTCTATCTATCTATCTCTCACTCTATCTATCTATCTATCCTGTCTATCTCTCTATCTATCTATCTCCTCCCTCTCTCTATCTATCTATCTTTGTCTAACTCTATATCTATCTACCTATCTATGTCTTTCTCTCTCTATCTATCTGTCTCACTCACTTTCTCAATGACTCATTTGGATTCGTAGTTACTCATTTAGACTCTTTTTCTGTATGCTTGCAAGTTCTCTATCCTCCTCTGTTACTTTTCTTTCCCTCCTCTCTCTTTCTTCCTACCTTCCCCTCCTTAATTTTATCCCATATGTGGCTTCCTTTTTTTCTTTTTTGTCTCTCTCTCTCTCTTTCTCTCTCTCTCTCTCTCTCTCTCTCTCTCTCTCTTTCTATCTCTCTCTATTTCTCTCACTCATTCTCTATCTCTCTCTTTCACTTTCGCTCACTCACTCGCTTTCTCAATGTCTCATTTGCCATTTCCACATATTCCTTAAAACTGAATTGTTTAGAAAGAATGGGCAAGAAAGAAACAATTTTGATTGAGAAATGAAGGCTCCAGAATAAAAATGTAAACGATTTTTATGCTGATGAATAATCTAGCAACTATACATTTTTCTTTATATTAAGGGTTTAAAAGAATTAATCTTCAGTTATTAAGAAGTGCGAGAAAGAACTCACAATTCAAAAAAACAAAAGATATAATGCTAAAACAAAACAGCACCTCCAAAACTATACTTGTTCACATAGTGTGGGAAAATGACTGCGAATTAACTATTCTCGTTAGTAAAGTGAACATGAAAACCTGTCATTAAAACATCAGAAACAATTAATAGAACATTTGTGACAAAGAAATCAGCCGAAATTCAAGAATTTTTGTGAATCAAGGATGATATTTCGGATCTAAAGTTGCAAGTAGGTTAAAAATCAATACTAGCACGATCTGTGGACAGCCAACGAGTGTGCTATTTACAAGTGTTTTCAAGGTAAACATAAAAAATGTGTTTGTTCTTTATAATGCATTCACAAAAGAAGCAAAAACTTTTTTTTTTAATTTTATTGAATATTACACCTACCCACATTTTAGGTTAGCAAGCAATAGAGTAGAACAAGATTGAAAGAAAATAAATGAAATTAAATTAAATCATTAAAAAATCGAGTAGAAAAGCTACCCAATAGTAGCCCTCCAAATTAATTTGAATTGTTTTGCCTTTTCAATATCTTCACGAGACAGGAGATCTTTGGTCCATTTCCTCTTTTTTTGGTTACCTAAGAGTGATTAGTGAAACTTGCCCTGTCTTGATAAGATGGTCTCGCGTAGAAGGAAACATTTAGATGTTTGGATTGGGAAGTACGTATTTGTTGTATGTTGGAAGCGTAAGTGTTGACCGGTTTTGGAACACTATTGTAAATTAATCATTTGTTAGTTAGTTATGTGTTTGATCTTTGATCATGTAGTCTTGAAACGGTATAGTAATGTCCCATCAGTGCTAGTATATTAAGTTTCGTATGTGGATTTCACGTTAGTCTCTTGTCCAAGTATGTATAGGACATGGTTTGTAGTAGGATAGATGATATGATTGAAGTAGATATGAGTGTAGTTTGTTAACGGAGAGAGAAAGTAATGTTTTTTCATCTTTGGTGTTTCGTTTAATTTACTATAATATCTTAGTATCTCTTTGCACATTGCTTTATTAAATGAAGATGTTGCTGAAGGTTAGGAGATTTACAGGATTGGTGGGAGTTGATAGATCAAAAGCCCGAGACACATCGAGCAATGTTTCAGAACAGTACTGCCCTATATCAAGGGAGAAAAAGATGGCGTCTACAATACGATGACGGTAGAATGATAAATGACGATGTGTTGGAATGAGAACTGCGGAATACAACAGAAAAGATAAAAATAAATTACATCATACTTATTTATATCAGTTCAAACTGCATACGCACGTACACACATGTACTTGTACATAGTTGTGCCTATCACTTCCCGCATTCCACCGACGTCTTCAACATTTTTGATTTGTAATAGATTACCAACAACTCTCGAAAATCACCCACCTCAGGTGTTGGCATTGCGGGGTCAGACCTCTTATCCGTCTAGTTAATGAGGTTGAACTCAAACTCTATCAACGGCTAGCCCGGCTCACTCAACCCCTCGTAATCAGGCTCCCATTCGCACTCTCACTTACTCGTAAATACATTCTTTCCTGTTTACACTCAGTTAGGGTGGTTGAGGTCTTGATATTCCTCCCTTGGCTCACTCGCACTACACATTCACGCTAATAAATACAATCACTTTCAACACAAGCTAGGGACACAAAATTGTCATTACTATATAACAAAAAACAACCTTCTTTCATCCAAAAAACGGAAAAAGGACACAGATAAACAGAAACAAGGAATTTGCGGCAACCATTTAGGTGGGTCACTCGAACAACCTTTCTCGACCTGTCGGCTCAAAAGTAAGTGTCGTGTGTCAACCTGCCATGGTTTATCCTTAATCGGATGAGGATGACCCTCCTACGATTTTTCAAGATGAGTTGATAGGTGAGAGCTTCCCTTCCTGCCCACCAACGCTGCTTCTTTTAATTTTTTAAAATGCATTTTGAGCGTCAGAGAGCCTGATCAGTTTGTTCGTCGTTTATACTGTACTAGCTTAACTTATAAAAATCATTTAAAAAATGCTTTATCATTTGATTTAATCATTTGCTTAGAAGCCACATATCACCAATAGGGGGCGTAATCATTTCAGTTTTTTTTATTTATTTCATATAACAAAAATGTTATAAAACATACACCTTTTTAGGTGTCATAAATAAAGAATGTACAAAATGAGTTGAAAAGCAATGAATAATCTTTCAAAAAAACACTGAAATACCAGATGTAGATGTGACCAAAAACAAAAATTACTTAATCATAAGAGCACACAGACACATTAACACAACACAGCGGATGTGTAAATACCTCAATTATCTTATTTAATATTAATTGTATCCCTTTCCTTCTCCGAGGCTTGTAACTATAAGTAGTGTGTAAGTAGGCAGACCTGTAAGATCGTTATCGATCAAATTATAAATTCATCACCCAGTAGACTACACCCAGAAATTTTACAATTCTTTCTTTTTGTTTTATTAGACGATGAAATTATTCCCGATAACAAAATTATCAAGTGCTAAATAGGGAAATCGATACTTTTCCACATCCCTCGTCCGTCGTCCTTACTTCCATGTTAAAATGCACATAACAAAACAATTTATGCAATGTGGGCCGGACAGTTCGTTGAATATACGAGACATTTACTTAGCCGGATTCGTTTTTAAGTTTCGCCTCCACCTGACATTTTCTCACATCCCGAGGGAGATTTATATTTTTTTAACATGAGTTACGAGTCTTATCAACCAAATACTGTCTCCGAAATTGTGAAACTTAGCGCGGTCCGCTACGCGTGTGTCTAAGTGGAAACTGAGATAAACGTTATATCAGCAGTTGACGGGAGAGTTATTGACGCTGACAAACGGGCAGGTTTGCCTTGATGAAAAAGCAACCAACTTCAATGTATTATTAAACTCTTTGCATCCCTGAAAGTATCCATGATATTAACTGTTTTATTTGTATTATATTTATTTATATATTATTATATTTATTTTCCATCTGGCAGAATAAAGTTAAATAATAACTGTTCTAACACTTCGACGCCAGTCTGACTCCATTATTTTTTATTGTATTTTATATTAGAGGGGTTAAACATCTTTGCCATATCCGTCCCCCTCATATATATTTTCACTTCTAGGGTACTCGATATTCCCAGGGGCCTTATATGGGTTTATACTATAAATATTCTCATTCCAGTAAATAGGCACAAGGGAAATATTTCAAGAAAAATTCGGTCGGATTTACTTTGTGGGAATTATTATTATGTTTCTTCTTGTGAAAAAAATTCATTATGAAGCTACTCTAGAAGAACTCAATATACCAAATCTGTTCTACCAAAAATAAATTATGTTTAAAAGCTTTTGACGTTGATGAATTAATGATCCTGTGTTTAAAATCAAAATGAATTAGTTGTGATATCAAAACGTGCTTTTTTTAATATATTCAGCTTCAATATTGTTTGACGTGTATGAAGTATCTTTATGATTTAGTTATTCAGATATCGTGAGATGTGGTCGGGTGTGATGTAGGTTTCAGAAAAACATTTTCTTTATCGTGCCCTTGTTTGAATATAAAATATATTTTGCATTGTATAAATTCACTTTTCCAAATCCTAAATGTATTTGTTAAATGTAAACATTGTTTGTAAATCCCAGGCCCTGAGGATGATCTCAATAAAAGATCGAAACGTTGGCACGATAAAGAAAATGTTTTTCTGCAACCTACATCACACCCGACCGCATCTCACGATATCTGAATAACTATCGATTAACGGTCACTAATCTCTTATGATTTTGACTGGGGCGCTTCCCAAACATTGGTCCGCGACGAACGTCGAGAAAAAATAATAATCACAAAAATAAACTTAGAATTAATAAATAAAATTAAAAAACGAATAGTAATGAGAACTAAAAATGAAAATTGTTAGCTGGAAATTTCCCCCAATTTTTGGCTCCGTCCGGAAAACTATTTCTATCGCTCGTTGAAAAATGCAAATCGTGTTTTTATTCCAAATTTTCACAACTTACCTTTGCGAATCCGGATTTTATTTATTTATTTACGGTTTTCCAATTACAAATGTATATAATAAAATTGTTAAAGTTACATAAATTTAGAAGTTTATAATAATGTGTGGTGTTTAGTGACCTTTAGTCAATGATTATTCGGAGATCGTGAGATGCGGTCTGGTGTGACTTAAGTTTAGAAAAACATTTTCTTTATCGTGCCAACGTTTCAACCTTTATTGAGATCATCTTCATGGCCTGGGATTTATAAACATTGTTTGAATTTTACAAATACATGTAGGATGTGGAAAAAATTATGAATTTATACAATGCTATAAAATTTTACATAAAAAAATTGAATTTATACAATGCTAGAAAATTTTAGATTAGAGGGGGCGTTGGTGGCCCAACGGTTTAGACGTTGACACGGCGCTCATCACTGTCAGGTATAGGTCCCGGGTTCGAATCCAGCGGCCCTGCATTCGAGTACGACGTAGTTACAAATGGGCTTTTTTTCAAAAACAACGGCACTCCGATGGTTGATATAACGCTGGATTACAGTGCCTCAGAAGGACTCCTCGGGTCTATCAGCGATACCCCAGGGTCATATAACGCTGTTGCGAACCCTCGTAAAAAAAGTGTGGTGTTTAGTGTCCGTTAGTTGATGATTATTTGGAGATCGTGAGATGAGGTCTGGTGTGACGTAGGTTTAGAAAAACATATATCTTTATATTCACTAATTTCGTGGTCCGCTTGACCAATTAAATCATTACAATTAATTAAGGTGTTTTTAGTTGAGATGAAAAAAAGTTAATGGCACGAGCGGGATTCGAACCCACGATCTTCGGCTAGATACGGCGCTGCTCTACCACTTGAGCTATCGTGACCTCGATCCACTCGGACATCAACTTCCTATCTCAACCCCACCTTATGAGTTTTCAAATGTCGTGTAATCGGTTTGGATTCTCGACGACAATTGAAATGGCCACGGAGAGCTTTAGTGTTTTCCCTCCTTTTTGCGTAATTAAATTTGACACGATATTTTGTTTTGTGTGAAAGTCATAACTGAACATTTGTCAGAATTTAAAACAATATTATTAATTGAACACCAATTATTTAGTTTTCTGTCTATACAGCGACCAAAACTAAATACCGAAGCTGACTTGTTGCTGAACCCTACAACCGTCTCCAATTTTTAACAATTAAACTCAACATTGGCCAGGCTACATCAATTTCTCATTAATAAATTAATCATTAATGTTCAAACCATTACTTTTGAATTTGGGCAGAGTTTAACCTACCTATTCATTCTGTTCTGTCCAGTCTTATTTTTGTCTTCCGGATTTTGCAAATAATGTTAAATATTATAATTAAGTTATAAAATTAATTCAGAATGGACTGGACTGGCTTATTTACAAAAATTTAATTTACTACATACTATAAACATCTAATTTTAAATAATTGGATGAGAGAGATCCGCCCTAGATTGAATTTGACATAATTACTTCGTACGTGAATCGATGTAAAAAAGATTTATATATTCAAATTCAAACAGGGTATTATTTACTACAAAAATACTAATTTTAAAACATATTGCAGTCCGTTAGTTCATTGAAAGCACATATTTTGGGATGTTAGTTTTTAATTCAACTGTTTAAATATCGAAATCGGTCGAAACATGTTAGCGCTGACAACTAATATTTAGTTTTTAATGGAAAAAGTTTTTATCAAGGAAGTGACCGGATTTTAACCAAGTGTTTGAAGACAGGCGGTGGCATAGTTTCAGTTAAGTCTTGCAGCCGTTTGAGGAAACTGCATGAACATCTTTATTACATCTTCAAAGTTTTAACATTTTCGAAGAGGCTTTCTTGGCCAAGTGTTTAAGAGTTTGGGGAATTTCTACCCTCCAGTGCACCCTTATAATGTTAAACGAATTTGAATTAACTTCCACGGCGGGCATAAAAGCAATACCGAGAAATTCACTATTGGGCCCGTTAATTTAGATTTGTTTAAATTAATATTTTTCTCGCCTTATAATTTCCCCCACTTTACAGTATAAATCTTTTTGTAAAGCCTTTCTTCTTCTATATTCGAGAGAAATGATGCACGAGCAACGAAGACTAATGAGTTTATAGCATCAAGCCGACAGTAACATTTCTAATCTTAAAAAGCTTTCATTAAAAAAATGCTTAATAAAAGTAAAATGCTTCGTTACAGAAAAGAACTCATCCTCTTACTGAATTAACCAATTAAGTTATTCTTATTTATAATTTAATCTCACTATCGCACTCAGTATTTATACAATTGCAGGCTCACTTTGTTTAAATTATCTTGTTAAATGAAAAATGTAATTTTTCCATCTGCGAACAATTCATTAACCAGTACTATAATTAAAGTATTTTAATGCGTTTATTATTATAATTACTATGTACAATATTAATAATTTGCATTTGTTTAATCTTATCTAATAATAAATATATTTTCAGGTATGTACAAACGAAAATGTACTTCAGAACATATGTAAGTAAATAGATCATTTAACAGTGTTAAGAGTCTGTATTGGTTAATTGATTTATAAAAGCTCAACTAGGAAAATATATGTACGATGGATCTCGCAAATCCAAACAAGTTTTGGCCAGTAGAAACTTTTCATTGCTGAAAATATAATTTTTTTGGATGCCCATCAATTATTGCTTGCTTTTCATGTGGATTGTTTTTGGTTCCCATTCTGCTTTGTCCTAGGCCAAAAATGTCGTAAAGTGGTGTATTTCAAAGATAGAGATACTGTCAAAATCGATTATTGCAAGGAGAATGTGACTAGAGAGCGTCATTCTCAAGGAATTTTGGTACGCTTTATGTTTCAACCGGTGTGTTTCATCATAGGAGTCAACTTATTAAATTCATTAGTTTTCGTGGTCCACTTGACCAATTAATATCTTTCAATTACTTGGTCAAGCGGACCACGAAAACTAGTGAATTTAATAAGTTAAAATGAAGTAAACCTTCACTAAAGCTCTCCGTGGCCATTTCATTTGTCGCCGAGAATCAAATAGATTACACGACATTTGAAACATGGCAAAAAGGAGGGAAAATTCAAAAGGTGATCGAAGTCACGATAGCTCAAGTGGTAGAGTAGAGGCGTATCTAGCCGAAGATCGTGGGTTCGAATCCCGCTCGAGACACCGACTTTTCTTATCTCAACTAAAAACCTTAATTAATTGAAAGAAAACCATAAAATATAAAAAATGATATATAAAACAAAAATGGTTCAAGAATATTTTTTCTTAATAGAACATTTTTCAAGTTTAAATATAACAACTGGACAACAATAAAGGTAGTTACAAAAAGCTCGATAGCTTGTAAACGTCATTTAAAACAGTAATCAAACTTTGCTCTGACAATGGAAATACAATTGTATACGTGCCAAGGTTTGGAGGCAATTTTATAATGAAACGTATACTAAATTCGAGATTCGAAAGTAGATAGTTCCTCCAACGAGGAAAACAATCTAATTCAAATTAAAATTCGAAGTTTATGTTAAACAGTTTGAACTATCATACCTTTCTTATCAATTAGTATTTATATTTTTAATTTATTTACTCGTTCAGTCTAATCCGCTTTGTCTGATGATACATGATACATGAATGATGGAATAATCTTGAAATACTTATATATCTAAAGCAGAAAGTCATATTTAAAAAAAAAATTTTAATTACTTACAATTAATTAAGGTTTTTAGTTGAGATAAAAAGTCAGTGTCACGGGCGGGATTTTATCTCAACTAAAAACCTTAATTAATTGAAAGATATTAATTGGTCAAGCGGACCACGAAAACTAGTGAATTAAGTTTAAATGAAGTATACCATCACTAAAGCTCTCCGTGGCCATTTCATTTGTCGGCGAGAATCAAATAAATTACACGACATTTGAAAAATGGCAAAATAAAGGAGGGAAAATTCAAAAAGGTGGGGTTGAGATGGGAAGTGTCCGAGTGGATCGAGGTCACGACAGCTCAAGTGGTAGAGCAGCGGCGTATCTAGCCGAAGATAGTGGGTTCGAATCCCGCTCGTGACACTGACTTTTTTATCTCAACCAAAACCCTTAATTAATTTAAAGATATTAATTGGTCAAGCGGACCACTAAAACTAGTGAAGCTAAAATAAAACGTCGTTTTCACATTGTTCACTCAATTAAGTCATTCAGGGCTTATTTATTTCATCTATTTTCAATTTTATTCGTTAAAATACATTTAAACCAAACAAAATAATTAAAATTTTATAAGATCAGTTTTTAAGAAGACATTTTCAATTGTGTAGTTTAAAGAAGATTAAATTAATAATTTAGTGCATTCATAATTGTCTTGTTATTTTCATATATAGGTATTTGATGAACTACTTTGCGTCTGTCCTTGCATTCTATGGACTTAATTACACGCGGAAAATGTATTTTATAAATAGAAAGATATAATTAAATTTAACCCTTCAAACCGAAAATATATTCCGATCAATTAGCGCGAGTTCAGATTTTACAAATTTAAACTTGTTCTTTTTATTATCGTACGTAAGAATCGCCTTTGAATTAACTCTTTTCCCCTCACAAACACTCATTCGTCAAAATTCACTGCCGTCATAAATTTTTAACGGAATTTTTATTTTACCAGAATTAATAACCCCTCGTTGCGGGGAGGCAGAAAACAGAGATTGGCCGTTTTGGCCGTTTCCAACCGGTTTAGACCCGTTTGGCGATACTAAAAACGGTACTTTATATTCCGAAATGGCTGTATTTAGAGCTTGGCTTTCGAGGAATTACGACTATCTCTTCAGAATGATTAAATATGTAAACACTTATTGAATAAATCAATATTATTTAACTACATTTACAATGTATATATTACCAATAATGATCGAATAACAGACTGGTATAAAATTAAATTTCTCATATTCCAATCATTTTTAAACGTGCCTTATCCATTCTACCAATAGAAAAATGTAAATAAAATAGATAATGGTGGTGTATATATTATATTTCGATAATATTTTAACCAGGTTTAAGATAATCCCTGGAAATGTGCCCAATAAATATTACGCATTGGCTTGGAAAATCCGGTTATGTATAGTTTCTTTCAAAAAATGCACGGTGAAAATTGAAATAAAACTTACACCGGGAAAACTGCCTTATAAACATTTGAAACTATAAGATTCTATGATAATTCAATTTATTATAAAAAAAAGAGTAAGGTTGCAGTTTAGTGCGTGACATAGCTTCATTACCCTGTCTTAGGATTATCTTCTATCATTTTCTTTTTGTTACCTGTTTATATTTTTTTACATTCTATATATAATATCTAAAAGTAGGGCAATTCTTCGTGATGTTTGTAAAAAAAACGATATCATGTGGACGCAATCGGGTGACGTAATCAACAAGAGAAACAAATTCCGTGACCCTTTTATATTTCAAACTGTTAAATTCCTAAAATCTCAACGAAAGTCGATCTTTTCAAGACTCACACCTTTGTAATAATATAATAATTGTTGAGACATATCATAATATTCAGGGTGCATCAAATTCTATAGTCCACCATTTAATTAGGAAACGATTAACTTTAGCAAAAAATGATCTTAAACAAAACCCAAGTTAATTTCGGCTAGGAATCGCATGGTGGTAGCAGATGTCACATGACTTTCTCATCTAGCTGGGAAATGACAATAACTTGTTATTTTAAATGAGAATCCCATATTTTTATATTCAGTATTGACTGTCTAAGAATTGGAACAATGGATTGTTATTTATGATTCTATGTATGAATTCTAGTCGTTTGTTTATTTCCATAGATACCAACTTCTTACCTATGCTCGGTCTTAGAACCTTCTGCATACCGAATTTAGTCGGTTTTAACTAGGATCCTTCCCTTCTAGTCTACTCTACTGGGTATTTTATTTAGACATTTTTTTATCAAATCTGAATATTTGGGTCATGGTATCAACAGTCATCCCTAGAAATTAGTCTTCCTGCAGTATTTCTCGAAGCTTTAATTGCTCTTCTTTATGAGAGTGGGCTATGGGAGTCATTAGCCATTAGCCTGTGAATGATGATATAATTCAATGATAAGTAGTTGTGGTAGATTCAAGAGACCTTCCACGGCCATCATAGTAGTTGGAAATAACTCGATGATGGAACATATCATAGAATGAATAGAAAGATGGCTTCCTTACATCAACCAAATGGACGAATTCAAACTAATTAAGCGTATGGACATATTGAAGAAGGCCACGACAACTATGATTGACATTCATGAAATGAAGAAGAAAACCAAAAATATTTTTATATACAATTAACAAATTAACAATAATTAATTTGTAATATTATCCATGTATAGATTACATGTTTTTAACAAACTTGTTGTAAAATAGGTTCATAATCTAAAAAAAATCATTCGTTCAAAAGAAAAGCTCTCTATTCCATAACTCCAAAAATAAAATTAACTCTTTGGCGGTTTTCTGCTTCATATTTAAAAAAGTCAATCTTTATTTAAATTATTATTTACATCAAATGTAGTGGTTCCTTGACCTTTGTTCAATTAACAATTTAAAAAAAATTTTTAGGTTCTCCTTTTTAAATATACAGACAGAACATATTGATTGTGGGTTATTTCTTTCCAGCTTGAAAGCCCTAGTTGTACAGGCCTTTCCTTATTAATAGATAAATTTTATTGTAAATAATTTCTGTTCTTATAAAAAGAGCTAATTTTTCGGTAAATAGGGTTGTTTTGTCACGTTTCTACGTCTATTGGATATAAATTATTTTTCCACCGCAACAAGATATTTTCATTGCCACGTTTAAAATTTTGTGTATTGGTAAGACACAATTTGTTACAGCCTAGAGAATTGACACGCTTTGAAATTTAGAGAATCAATCCTTGTTTATTGATGTATAGGCCCTATTTGGAGGTCCGAAGTCGTCGAATGTAATGTACAATATGCTGCAATTGCCTTTAATCAGTTCTCTAGGAATATAAATGACGATAGTTTGTAGAAATCATGTTTTCTTTCATCATTGTGTATAGGCCCTACTTAAAACATGATGAAAGTATTTTCTCAAAATTAACAAGATCTGTGTTTTTGATTTTTTAAATATAGTTATCAAAATTAACTATTAACTATATGCTTTTCTGGAGAAAAAAAAATAAAAGAAAGGTCAGGATTCACCAATAGTTTTCTATGATAATCGTATATTGGGGAGTTCGTGAGTTATGTGGAGAAAGTATGAAAGTCCATTTGTTTCTGGTTGAAGTTGGGATGAATCTGGAAAACCACGGTTTAGTCATGTTCTGTAGTATGCCTGGTCCTATTCTTAATAATCCTGGCCTTCTTCAGCTTGATTTCTTCCAAATTAACAATAAGCGACCGCATCAAATCTCACAAGAGGCACCATCCGGTTTAAACTTCATTTCGGTTATAGCAAAAATGTCTTATAAGACTTATTCCAACTTTTTTTTTTTTTTTTTTTTTTTTTTGGCTTTACGTTTCCGCATTAGCCACCGGACTTTAAAACTCGTGTGCAACAACATGTAGAGGGTTGCTATTTAGGCGGTACCAAGAGGGCCACCAACCCGGACGCAGCCAACAAGCCGGGCGGTATTCCAACTTCACAGTAAAAACATTTTTTTTTCTTTTGCTATTAAAATAAAACCCCTTTTATCTCTACAAAAAGCCTAACAGAAAGCTTTCATACATTTTAAGACACCATGTATGTAAATATGGGAATTGTTTTACAATAGGTTTTTTATCTAAACCTAGGGAAAAAAGGACAATTTGTTTAACCTGTGCCCTACAGAGTTAAAAGTATTCAGTTTTTTAAATGATTTTTACGATTGAAATTATTCATTTTCATCAAATATTGTGAGTAAATTCTGTTGAGTTCCTCTGGCAAGGAAATCTAGAAGTATACACTATAATATAGAAATTAGTTTTCTGACGAACCCTATTTCTAAAAAGTTGAGTTTCTGACTTCATTAGTTGACGTAAATTATGAGATAAATAATAGATGAGATACAAAAAAAGTTTTTAAAAATGAAATGTAAAAACCGTTGTTAGCAAATGTTAGCTTTGCATGGCACGACTGTGAACCTCTGCTGTATAACCAACCATTCCGTGCACATGACTTTGCTAAACTTTCAAAATAATACTAGTTCAAAATTGTCGCGTTTTAGGACGCTTCACGAAAAAAAGTTGACGACAAATAGCTCGCCAATTTTTTACTCTCTTATTATCATAAACCTTGAAAAAAAAAAAAGTAGGAGAGCTTTAAAAGCAGAAAAGTTAAACCTCTACCGCATCTTTTGCATATTAAATGAATGAATCGAGACCAGCGGTTTTTTATTACTATTTCACTCAGTAAACTATTTTGAAGGGCCGGCAGTCAATAAATAAGTCGACCTTACATGTAAAGCCGGTGTAAATATGAACCGCATGTCTCTGGAGCTTTCATCTCTTTTATAAATAAATTTGGGACCATCACAAGCTTCCATGATATCACATAAAGCTTCGTAAATAAATAATTTTCTATAGACAATTGACGTTTTTAATAGATGTTTTTGCACGAATAATAATAACAATAAATAACTTTATTTAACCATATTGATGCATGAAATAAATCGATAGAAAAGGAATACTCACGGTAACCTGGTTCATTTATCGCGTAAATAATTTATTTTGTAGTCCATGCCATATACGTAATAGATGCTTCGCTGCAAGAAAGTTTAATTCTGTCATTACGATATATAAAACGTAAGTAAATATGTTATATTTTAGTTAACTATGTAAAGTAAACAACGAAATGAGTCATCTGAAAAGATTTTTAAAAAATTCGTTACGAGTGAGAATGATAAAAATCCAGTAATGTTTTAAAAAATTGGTTGGTAGTGTTGTCAACAATGTTAAACAAAACAGAAACTTCGACGACAGGCGGGCCCGATGTGAATTCCGATCAAACGTCCGCCAACAAAACGTTCATGCCCTCACAACATTTGTTTCTGAAGGGACAACGATTTTATTCTACAAGGAAAGGCGATGGACGTGGAATCAACGATTTTACTGATTTTTTTTTTTTTTTTTTTTTTTTTTTTTTTTTTGGTGCTAATAGGTTGAAAAATATTACATTCTTGTCCGAGCGTCTTGTCCGACCAATGGGGTCCAGTAGCAGAAAAAAATTGAAATTATTATTTTCTAATTATGGCAAACAGAATTCTTTGTTTTTTAAAGATATTATTTATCAGTCGATTTGTTGATAAGAAAATAATATGCAGGATTGTATTACATGTGAGTAAATGAGTAAAAGTTACAAAAATTAAAAGATGCTTCCAATAAATTATGCAGAAAAAATGTTTAAAAAAAACAACAGTCAAATTGGTTTTAGCAGTCTTAAAAACTGGATTGAACTAAATTGATTCACAGGGAACAAATAATTTTTGCCGATGTCCGACGTTCAACATAAAAATTCATTTCTCCATATTTCGTCCTAATTGAACGTTGTTACAATCCCCATTATGTTTAGTGGTCTAATTGGCCAAATTACTTCTTTCAATTAATAATTCTTTTTATGTAAGGTCTTAGTTGAGATGATTGACTATTAAAACCGTTGGAAAGTTAAATTTCCTATGGTTAATCTTAGACCAATATTTGTTAGATTTTATGCTAGTATAAGTGAAAAAAATGAAGTCGTTTGGTGATACTTAAAAGATTATAAGTAATTTACATAATTTATTATATTTTATTAATAATTTAAATATGTTTTATGATCTACTTACGATAAGAAAATATTATACAGGATTGTATTAATTAAGAAGAAATAAATAAAAAGTTAGAAAAACCAAAAAACGAGTACAGTAAAATAGGCGAAAATAGTTTTTGAGAAAAACAAAACAATTTGAATTCATTTAATCACCATTTAGACTTTTTAAAGATGACTTTTTTGTAGCAAATCAAAATAACCGGTTTTTTTGGGGGGGGGGCTGGATATGCCGAGGCTTGCCATTTAGAACTTAAAGTATATATAAATATATATATAAACTTACAAACTCAAAAGATAAGTCCAGCAAAGTAAGCCTAAACCAATTTGGATTCATTTTAAGTACCCTTTAATGCGGTATTTTGCGGCTATATTTGCCAGGAGCATTTTTTTTCCTTCGAGGTCCTATATTTCACTTAAAAATTCATAACTATCCGCATTTTATCTAATTTCGACGTTTTTATCCCAGATTCTATTTTCTGTATGAAGACAATAATTTTGCCATTATATGTAGTCTACTAGCAACTAAAGCTCTGTAACATTTTCTTTTTGTGGATCTGTTGACGCGTTAGAAAGTGATCTTTTTTTAATTCAAAATTGTGTTTCTTTTTTGTAGGCAATATTTTGAAAAAAAAAGTAGTTTGTTTGGTTTTTATTACCTTTGGTTTCTGTCTTTGTCGTGCACGTATTTAAAGGTTATTATTTACAAATATTTTTAGATTTTTCAACTATTTGTTTTTACGTTTTTTGGGGTATTAAAAAAAAATAAAACGTCACACGTATATGGCCAAGGTACTAAATATACTCAGAAAAATTGTCTGCCATCGCTACAAAGATACTGGAGTTTACTCAAGACGGCATGGGTCAGGTTTACGCACTGTAAGGCTGTGATACATTCAAAAGCTGGAATACGTGCGAAGAGGCTGCCACTGGTCCAGAACATGGCACAGAATCGCTCGGTTAAGTTTCGCAAGAAATCACATCAATTGGTCTGTGCAAGATTGGATTAAAATCTTGTTTTTGGATGAGTCAAGGTTTTGATTGAGGTCTTCTGACGGTCGACAGATGGTTTGGAGGAGAACATAAGAAAGATATCTCAGCAACATTTTTCACTCCGGTGAGGCTATGGAGGTGGTGGTTTCATGGTTTCAGCAGGCATTTCTATGGAAGATCGCACAAACTTGATCTTCAGCAGAAGTTGTTCCTTATATGCCACTAATTGGTGATGGTTTTATCTTCTATCATGACAATGCAAGGCCCGACACAGCTAGGATCGTTGATGACTACTTGGAACGGTGTTAAATTTAACGTTTGGAGTGGCCAGCATGTTTTGTTTAATTTGTAAAGATTAACTGTACTATAAGAAAATAGGATTAAACAACAAGACACACAGAAGAAGGCAATATGCCGAAATGCATCTGATAGATTAGATATTTTTAAACTAAACTATTTAAACTATCTTCTAATTGAACGATCTTGAAATCATAACAACCATACAGCCATATAATATATATATGTGACAGGACAAATTCGGCAAAATTAGTAAAAAAATTGTTTCAAGCTAAAACATTGTAAACTTTATTTTTCCCAAAAGGAGTGTTCAGCTGAGTTTGTTGATGATGTCAACAGTGACCCGACTTGATAAAACAGAAACATCGATGACAGGCGGACTCGAGGTGAATTTCGATCAAAGTCCGTCAACGACATGTTCAAACCGTCCAACTTTTTTTGTTCCCTCGGGAGAAGAAAGTGTTTATTTTTTATTTCTAAGTCAACACAATTTCCTTAAAAACTATATTTCTTTCAATCCTAATAAAAATGTTGAAGAACTATACTTTATTTTCTTGGAGCGGACGTTTTTAAACATGTTGAATTATATATCGTTTTCCTGCTATGAATTCTTAACAAAGCTTTAGTGAATGGACCACCGGTGTCCGACCTCATCATAAAATTGCTTGTAAGTGGGCATTTTCAAGTGTTGGATTAGCAAGCTACATAGTCATCCCGGTGAACATTTATCTTACATTTCAGAAGCTAACACTAGTTCCCTTTAGGCAGAATGAAAAACTACCTCCTCTTATGTGACGTATAATATATAGTCTTACCCAGCGCAAACATTCCGCTCGTCCTTCTGCACCCCTATACTTTTACGCCATCCTCAACAATTAAAAAAATATACAGTTATGAACCGAGTTTTTCATCAAGTCCCGTAATAAATTGTTAACTTTTCTTTTTTGTATTATTATAAAAACGAGTTGTTTAATTTTATTTTCTAGTCAAATAACAAAAATGCCTATCTAATTAGCAATGTTGTGTTGTTTAAAACAATCGCAGAAAAATTTGAATTACCCGAAAATTCCTGTCGCTCACGTCCACTTTGAATAAAACTTTTTAAATATCAATGAAAACTTTTCGTTAACTGGATAATTTAACTTCTGGCTTATTCCCTGTTAAAAGTTAGAATGTATTTCTACTAATCAAAAGATTAAAATGATGAAACGTAATTGGAGCGGCGCCCGGGGAAGAAATCTTTTTACAAATATACTTTTTACATCATACCTATATGCAAAATAATTAAAACATGAAAATAATTTTGCATTTTTTAAACGAAAGTATAACTAGAAGCAACAAAATATCGACAAGAACTAAACAACCAACTAAAAATAATTCATATTTAACACACACAACATCCAACAAAGATGAAACTACATAAATTCAGAAACCTGAGCGAAACAAAAAACAGCTACCTAAATAAAAAGAATTTATTCCAGAATATAATCCAACATAATAGAATAAAACAATTACTTAGACACAGAAAAATTTGGAAACATTCATGGAAAGCTAAACAAAAAACTAAACAAGCAAAGAAAGAAAAAGGAATGACATCGTAATAATTAAAAAATCCCACTTAATTTAACAAAGCTAACGACTTAATTATAAATTTTAACTTACAAAACTCAAGATAAACACAAAATTAATCGATTTTCTCTAATAAATAACCTGAAAAATGTAAAAAAATCCACAAACACTAATGCTATAAGACAGTAACGAACAGAAGACACTGGTTTAAACTGACTATATCCGAGTTGAATTATCTATTTGTCAAATGTGGACAACCGTTTACGTCACAGAAAGAATACGCCAAGAGCTGTATAAATTATCAATTCATAAAGAATGGAAGTTGGCCACCTAGTAATTGAAGGCAAAAGGAGGGTCGTGAAAAAAGAGGCAGCGCAGGATTTATCTCTTCATATTAAAGTGGATCAAGAATCTGGAAACAAAACTCGAGTTGAAAACGTTGTATGAGTAAGAAAACATATGGAGAATGGGCGAAAGACTTTCTTTCCGACGGTTGACACGATGAAGGAATTAGATTTTCCGGCCTCATTTATACCAACTCACGTTTTAATCATCAACGGTAAACATAACCAGTATCTCTGCAAAAGTTAAACTAAAGGATGATGTAGAACTGCAAGACTAGGGAACCTCAAACTTGGGACACTTCATTCCACGCTGCGACCTGCTTGAATCTACAAGAACTCGGATTATAAGATCAATGATGACTCAAGGAAGAAACTGGCCTACCACAAAACGGAATTGTTTAAAAAACGCAACAACGACTTTTGTAAATTCATAATATGAACTTTGAACAAATTAAATAAGTAAAGAAATTGTAATAATATTACTGCCGAAGTGAAGTGATCATTAGTACGTAAACTGCTGTAATACGAAAAACTTATGGTGCTAATAGGTATAAGTTTGTAATCTTAAATGGAGCAGACTGTGAAAAATAATTTTAATAAACTCTAGTCCAAAAATTAATCCTACTACAAACAGACTTTACTTAAACACCAAACAGAAAGAAAGGGCAAGATAGAGATCGATAGATCGATGAAACTAGTGTATTACAAATATAATTGGTAAGGTTTTGGTTGAAACGAAAAAGTCAGTGTGACGAGCTGGACTCGAACCCACGACCGGCTCAATACGCCGCGTACTTGACTTTTTCATTTCAACCAATACCTTACGTAGAAAGATTAATTAATCGAAAGAAGTAATTTGGTAAATCAGACCACGAAATATAATGGATTTAATAATTGTTGTTTTTAAATTTAATCACAATTTACTAGTTTTCGTGGTCCGCTTGAACAATTCTTGTTCAACTGAACTGTTCTGTTCAACAACAACAAATATCTTTCAATTAATTAAGGTTTTGAGTTGAGCTAAAAAGTCAGTGTCACGAGCGAGATTCGAACCCACGACCTTCGGCTCAATACGCCGCTGCTCGATCACTTGAGCTATCGTGACTTCGATCCACTCGGGCACTAACTTCCCATCTCAACCCCACCTTTTGAATTTTCCTCCTTTTCGCCATTTATCATGTCGTGTAATCTATTTGATTCTCGGCGGCAAATGAAATGCCTTCGGAGAGCTTTAGCGAAGATATACTTCATTTTAACTTAGTAATTTCACTAGTTTTAGTGGTCCGCTTGACCAATTAATATCTCTCAATTAATTAACCTTTTTAGTTGAGATAAAAAAGTCCGAATCCCGCTCGTGTTACTGACTTTTTTATCTCAACTAAAAACGTTAATTAATTGAGAGATATTAATTGGTCAAGCGGACCACTAAAACTAGTGAATTTACTTAAACTATTTACTTAATTAACTTCCCATCTCAACCCCATCTTTTGAATTTTCCCTCCTTTTCGCCATTTTTCAAATCAAAAGAATCAAATAGATTACACCACATTTGAAAAATGGCAAAAAGGAGGGAAAATTTAAAAAGTGGGGTTGAGATGAGAAGTTAGTGTCCGAGTGAGTCGAAGTCATTTTTTTATTACTGACCATTAAATGAAATATTTTCAATTATTTACTGTCTAGCTAATTTTTCAAGAAAAAAATGGATTGTATCATATTTTTAGTAAATCCATTACAGTTTGAGGTCCGATTGACCACTTAACATTTTTCAAATATTTAATATTTATGAAAGGTATTGGTTAACATAAAAAAAGCCAGCGTCACGAGCGGGATTCGAACCCACGACCTTCGGCTAAATACGCCGCTACTTTACCACTTCAGGTATCGTTCGATCCGCTCGGACGCCAACTTCCCATTTGTCGCCGAGAATCAAATAGATTACACGACATTTGAAAAATGGCAAAAAGGAGGGAAAATTCGAGAGGTGAGGTTTAGATTGGAAGTTGGTTACCTTAATTAATTTTAATCACAATGATAAAATGCACGTAGTGAAGATATCACTCAATAAAACCGATGTATTTGTAGTAATATAAAAAATATTATGAGATGAAGATTCAACGTCCCATAAATGTTTATAAAAATAACAAAATACCACAAAGAAGAGTTGCTTTTTATCCAAACAATAAATTAAATAGTTAATGTAACAAAAAATCGGGTTGTATAGGTTATAAAGGATATGAAGATAAATATACACGTTATGTATTTTTCTTACCTTCTTAGTTTAACTTTTATAGAGTCATAACTTCACACAGCTTCCTGACCCGAGTGAGCAAAATTTGGCATCAATTTAAATCCAGACAGGATCGCCCATTTGTCTTTTCTTAAGCTTGAAAAATGCCTTCTCCTATTTGCCTCGTCCTTTACGGTTTTCCTATGCCTTACTGTCTTAAATGTCTTGACGTCAATATTTTTACAACATCCTTAGTAATTTGATTGAATAATTATATTGACATAGACAAGATAACAATAGAAATATAAGTTTTAAAGAAGGCTAAAACTGTAAAATCCTACTACCTTCTTACGTTATATAAAATAAAATTCAAATACTAATCTAACGACACATTTAGATAGATAGATTTTTTTGACGAAGAACGTTCAAGAATTATGAGAGAGAAAGACGGCCAGAATAAAACGTTAATCGAAAATTAGCAGCGAGAGTTACTAAAATTATAAAGTAGTCTTAGTCTTATAAAAAATTTTACTTTCCATTTACAGAAATAACAGTGATTTATATAATAATGTATTCATTATAAAATAATAAGTAATAAAATAATGGTCAGTGTTATTTTATGTGAGGGTTAAATTACGTTTATATTGCCACGCTGTTATAAAGAAATAAGCACGTAAAGTGTTCAAGGCTATTTCTACCACACGTGCAATCGTGGTAACAAAATTGTCCATGTCATATGGGAAAAATTCAATCGAAAAACGCCATTGTGCTGTTTCTCAAAACGAAATAGATAAATTTGTTTCCTTTGATGTTGCCCTCGACTAAATGCGATAACATGGTGAGAAGTGTCGGCGTGAGACCTCTTTGGCCAGAAATAAGTGGGAAGTGCTGACAATCACTCAATTTTGGCTGATGCTTTGTTCACTCCTTTGTTGCTGTCGCTCCTTTTCGGCCGAGCCGATGCCTGAAATTGTCGTAATTGCACCGTTTTTTGGAGGAACCGTCATGGCCTAAAAAAAACCATTGTCCGTTCCTAATTGTTTAATGGATTTTAAATTTATTTGCTCCATTTTAAGTATCATTTATCATTTGGAAAGTAAGTTTCCTCTACCGGAATTCAAAGAACAATTTAGTGTAAAAGTAGTTATTATTTTTTCATAAAAACACATTCGCACAGTTCGTTAATACACAAGTGGTCCCAAACATTATGGCCAGGCTTTATGATTTTACAATAATTAAGGGCTCATCAGGAATGACAGGGTCAAATGTTTCATTTTTGTCCGGCTATTTAATCGTACATTTTTTTCAAATCGTCAGAGTAATCATGGCGATATTGAAATCAATGTTTTGTGAAAAAGGGCCAGAAAATGAATAAAACGGAGATTTACCCCGAAGCTGTTCGTCTTACTGGATAAAATTACGGGTTTTGGTTGTCAAAATGGATCGGTTGGACGGATCGAGTTAGCCTTTTGTACCTCGCGGATCGGGGTTTAAATCAGCTTTGATCCCGATCCTTTTTCGAGTCTGTATTAAAAAAAAAAAAAAAAAAAAAAAAAAATAGGAGGCAGGACAGAAAAATCCACCAGAATAATCCACAAGTAAAATCGTAAGTTCAATCAACCTTGCAAAATAACAATATTCAGCATATGATAGAATTTATTATTTTTAAACAATAGGATGAACAATTCGAAGAATTAATTCACTAGATATATATTTCACATTTTACGTGACAACTTAATGGTAAGAAGAATTTACATACATTATAATGAATGTAAGCCTTTTTTAGAAAAAGTTCAAAGTATCTCTGGACATTTCATACAGTCCCATGTAAAAATCATTTTTCCTTTGTCAAATATTATTTTACGATCATTAGCTCCAATTCATGGCTAAAATAAAGCAATAAAACAATAATTGACATAATGAAAAGTTAACGCGAAGCATAATCAAAGCTCCAACCTTTCTTATAAACAACGGTACAATTAACATACATATTGCCAACATGTTGTTCCAGCAGATCGTTGAAATTTGATTTACGCATTGCATAGTAATTCCATGAATAACATTTTTATCCAATTATTACAATAATAATGGCAGTACACTGACGAACTTTTACCATTCATAATTTTAGTTTTGAGACTGTACAAACGTTTGTATACAGTAATTGACGAAAATATAAATACTTGTTAATCAAATTGTAACTATAGTTAGCCCTGATTGGTAAAGTGTTTAAGATGGGAATGTGGTTATTCAATTAGCGTAGCAATAATATGGTTTTAAGAGTTAATGATTCTGTACTGAGATTTTCCATATAACTTGTGTAGGTTGGTGATTAAAGTTACCATGTAGAACTGAGATGAAGTAAAGAACCCTGTTCTGAGTTACACGAACGCTGTGTAAATTTACATTCTGCAGGTCCCCAGAGTCGCCAGGATTACATCGCTTTTGCTAATGGACTAATGAATTGTACAAGAAGTTGAGTGTTGAACGTAATACATGATTATTCGTACACCAGGTGACCGCTGCCGGACATTATATACAAAATATTTTACGCGCTCAGATGAAATGATATTAGGTTGTGATGGACACCAATTTGACCGAGCTGGGATGGGCATTTGTATCATTTTGTGATGTTCTTTATAAATTTTCTCTTACGGTGCCATGATCTGGATTCAATTGAAAATACCATGTAGATATGGTTTAAAGGCGAGTTTAGGGTGCTGTAGGCATATGTGGCAATTGCTACGTCTTTGGCTAGTATAGATGTATAGGCCATAGGATTCAGGTACTCCTAAAAACCTAGGTCTAAATTGAGACTGGCTATGAAGATATTTAGAAACTAAGAAAGTTTGTCCATGAAGGTGAAAAGAAAACGGACAATGCATCGACTCCAAGGTTTCAGTGTAACTAAGGTGTCTTGGTCAACTTTGCCTAATTCTTTTACAGTGTCAAATAAACTCCAAATCGATAAGTAATTCAATTAACCCGCGAGTGAAGACGGACCCAATAAATGGCCATATTACGGTTCAGCAAGAGTCAACTTAAGTATTTTTTGCAGTTTTTACAAAAGTCATTATTGATTAAAATATCAATTTATTTTTAAATATTTGTTATCATTTGGATCACTGTTGACTACAACTAAGGATTGGACCAAAGGAAGCAAAATTAATCAGGTCATGTTCGAGAGAGCAAAAAAATATCCCTAATCTCGATATCAGCAACAATTGGAGTTTTAAGATCTAAATAATAAGGAGAGGCTAGGGACGTGGTATCACGGATTTCAATTTAAATTTTTCGGAGATACCAGGCCGAAAATATTAGACACCTTCCGAGAGTTCTTCACAGTGAGCCCTAAGAGCAAGAAGAATTGTATTTTTATTTTTATTTTCAAATTGGGTTTCTGTCTTTGTTGTGCAAATATTTTAAGGTTAACATATAAAATTATTTTTCAATTTTTTAGGAATTTGTGTTGGGTTTTTTGAATGTGGTAATCGACAAGAAATTATATTTTTTGCTAAAAAAATAACTCAATCTTCTTTAGAAAAACATGGAAACAATAAATCAGCGGGTGAGTAAATTCGTATCTTCTGAATAAAAATATAAATTTTATGATCAAAAGATGTGCAAATGGTTGAAATATGTTATTTTTTGAAATAAACAAGTTTGATAATCTTTTTCTGCACCCAAAAAGCATCTAATACAATTTTTTGTAAAAAGTGGTGCTAACTTTGTACCGATCCACATAAAACTTTACAGGACTTTAGCACTTTATGATCTAGATGTAATGGCATAAATCTGGCTTATGTAAATACATCAAAGGCGGAGATATAATCTATAAAGTTTATGGAGTTTTTGTTGTTTTCATTCTTATTTTCTCAATTTTATCGACAAAAAATAATAGGTTGTTGATATGGGCTCAAAGGAAAGAAGTGAAGCTTGCCGACGGTTGTAATCCTGTAAAGATGGGATACAATCCAGGGGGTATTAATTCCTAAACCATACGGACTCATCACTGTAAGGGTACCGAGTTCGAATCTCAGTGGTCCAATACCAGGCCGAAAATATTACACTACTGCCCGATGGTTCTGGCCCTAGGAGCAGAGAAAATAAAAACATTTGATGTAATTTAAATATGGTTTTCTGCCTTTGTTGTTCGTGTATTTCAAGGTATTCCAAGTTACTTAAAGAAAAGGTTTTGCTGGGGCGTATCAACTTTGCGTCTTGCTTAAAAAATTATTTTAACAAACTCTGTAAAAACAGAGAACAACAGAGTTTTTGTGTTTTCAATCCAATATATAAAAATATCCTAGCAATGTTTGTTGGTAAATACGGTTGATACCATGTTGCTGTTTTGTCCTTTGAACTTGCTGTTAACTATTGAAAATTTACATTTACCAACTCTAACTTTTCGGCGTTTTAAAACGGCTTTGTGCAACGGGAAACATACTAAAAAACCCATTCTGCAGGTCGTTTGTGTTGTCAGCGTGTGACCTAATTCAGGTTATGCTGATGTTGAGTTATTTCTTCTTTTCCTGGTCAATGCAATTTTGTTTAGAAAACTGTCATTTGAAATATTTTATTATCTCATAATTGGGAAATGTTTGTCTCGTAGCAATCGTTCAATTATATTTAAATTCAAAAGCTCTCTGAAAAATGAGTCAAAAGAATATTATTTCTTTTATATAGTGAATTTTAAGAGTCATGATTCAAAATATTTTTCGAAAATATTTTATTTTTTATGTATTTTTAAACGAAGTTAAAAAAATAAGATATATTATCTGTTTTCTTTATCAAAACACTTTATTGGTTCATTATGTCATCCTAGATTTTGATCTGTAAGATCTATAAAACCCTTGTTCGGAAAATAGGCGAAATGAAATTCCGCCTTAAACCGAAACCTATGTCAAAATAGGTCCTGATCGATCGGGACAGATGATAATCTGAAGGGCGTCGCAAGGATATAAAGGGTGAGAAAGCACGTCTTGCGAAACTTTTGCTGAATCACCAACGAAATATAAGGACTTGCGACCCAAATTCCGGCCCATCTATATTTCAGAAATAGCACGGTAAAAATATTTGTTCGGATTGTTATTTAAATACCAATTCAAAATATATCTGAGTGATGTTTAAATTGAAAATTAGCATAGTATGTAATGCAATTTGATTTTCGCTTAGAATATACAGAATATCGTTGTTGCCTTTACTTATATCGGGTAATTGACCGATAGAAATGAGAATCACACTTCTTTTATAAACGTTTCCTCAAGGTTGTTATCAATTGTAATAAGATTTATAATCTATAAAACCAGTTGTTTTCATGATCAATTTAACTGGCATAGAGCAAGGTTCAATCAATTAATTATGTTTAGATCGATATACAATTAGTTATGTTGAAGAGGATCGAAGGAAGGTCTATTAGTTGACTTCCTTCCCATCACAGTTATTTAATCAGTTACCTCAATCACTTAAAATGAAATAAAACAGAAGTGCTAAAAAAAATTATTAAACTTATCGATCTCTTAAAATTAATATAACTATTATGGTAATGAGTTGATGATGGGTTTTGGTCTGCGGCTCGGTGACCTTATGCTGAACTGGCACAGGGCTTCTTACTGGGTCTGTCTCTAATCGTTAATCATGTTTAAATTGTTCAAACACGTTTCGACATTGCGTTGCGTTCTTCAGGGAGGAACTGTCTTTCACTTTGTCTGAGAGGAGGGTTAGGGTTGGGTCCGTAGCTTGTCGCTAGAGCGTTGCGAGGGGGCTTGATCATGGTGTTTATTGATCATTCGTGATGGCGGTTATTTCCGTTGTATATATAAATTGCAGTGTTGGCTTTGATGTTGTATTCTTTCTGAACAATTTCCTTCTGTTCAAAGTATGTGTTTCCGCATTGACATGTGATGCTACACTGATATTGTCAAGCGTGCCAGTTGTGTATATGGTTTATTTTAGCAGTTTACCTTTGTTATTGTTGGTCGACAGTGCAGTTATTAGACGGAGTTTGTTGTACAAGTTGGTTAGTCTGTAGGTTTCTTTTCCTGTGTATTTGTATATCGTCCATCTGTTGTTGATTTGTGTATTGCTTTTTCTTTATTTTTGTTTTTAGAAGTTTCTGAAGAGTGTTTGTTTTGTATTCGTTTTTTCCTGCAAGATTGGTTATTGTTTGAAGCTCTTTGTTGGACTTTTCAGTGATTGGGATGTTTTAATCTGTGTATCATTTGTCGTAGAGCTGAAATTTTTTGTTGGAGTGGGTAGTTGGATTGTGGGTTTATGATGTGCAGGTTACAGAGGGTTTCCTGTATATTTGGAAGTCAAGTAAGTTGACAAAATTGGCATCTTTCTCTCTTTGTTTTGCACTCGTATTTAAATGGTAGTTAAGAGGGTATAGTTTATAATTTTTGTCAAATCTTGCCTACATGAGACAGAGAGGGGGTGAAATACCTCTCCTTCCTTTTCGAAATCTTCATACCTGGTGCTTTTTTCCAATTCTTGTTTTTGTAAGCCATTTTGCCAGCTCCAAATTTAGCATAATCTCCGGTCCGCCTTTCAGTGATTCCATTCCCATGGGAGAGAGCACTGCCCTGCCCCTTCATCGTCTAGTTGGTCATCCTATTCTTTTCCTTATGTTCATGTCCCGAAACCCACCACCTCAAGGTAACGTTATAGTGTTTTCCTATGGCAGTTAAGCATTCCTGACTAGTTAAGAGCTAAAAGCATATGCATTTAGTGCCTTTGCTGCCTGGCTTTGCGAAAGTATATAGATCCGAGCACCTTACTCTTCTTTATCAACTACTGTACGCAAAAGTGAATTGCTTGGAAGAGTTCCTGTTTCTTACTTGATCCATAAGTGAATAGGGCTCTTCCTGAAACTTAGAATTTCCTTTCTTCCAAAGATGTTTACCACTTAGAATCTGTCAAAGTTGAGCTTTCCTCTAATTTTAAGTGTTAATGTTTTTTTGTTTTTTTCCCTCCACCTCCCCGCCGTACCTTAGGGAGACCCCATACCGGCGAATACATCGACCATTTTTCTACTCACGAATACTCTCGAACACGGTATGGTCCCAAGGTAACCGCGATCGCCGAGTGGTCAGCGTGATAGACTCTTCGCTCTAGGCCGCTCGCTTTGACTCTCACCCCCTTGGCCCTTTTTACACGCAACCCTTCTCAAAAAAATACGCATCGCATATGATATTGTATGGTAATATGCAAAGTTCATAAGGCTATTTAAAAACAGGTTTTTCAAGGAAAGTTTCATGTCACTTTGAAGTCCGACTCCAACATTGCAAGAACTATAAGAGTTTTCTTTCTTTCCATTTTGCTGGTATCGTTAAAGTTATGTCATTTATTTTACAAATTGCTGTTTCTCAACCTTTATTGTTGGTTCATTGCTTTTCCTTCAATTGATTGATTTGGACAAAAACCATCGATTTCGATATAGGCCTAGATAGGCTGCGAAATGCATCGGCATTATTGAATAAATATCAATCAATCATTTATTCTAATTGTCTCCAGAATATTTTGATGGCTCCCTTAGATCGGTTTCTTTGTAACTTGCCTGTTGTACTATTCTGCCAGCCAGTTAACAACCACTTTTAGAACGTGTCAGGGTGGGAGATCGGTTGTTCATGTTTTTCGAGGATATTATACATCGATAAAATATTAGAAATATATGAAATAATTTAACCTATTTTTTTAAAATACGAAAATACTGTGCAGATAAGCAAATTAAACACCAAAAATATGCACGGCACCTTTTCATAAACATTTTTTACTGTAAAATGCAAAATGTTCTTATATACAGAGTAAGGACTATTATATTCCAGTAAGACATCGTTTTTTCTACACTTCCCTATTATTTTTAGCAAATAAAAGCTGGACACCACACATAGCCTTTGTTTTGTATCAGGAAGAATGAAATTGACGCAATTTTAAAATTGATTTATTACGAACAATATAGAAAAAAGATAAATATTATTTTCTAATTAATAAATTACAAGTATTGTTTTTTTTTAATGAAAACAAGTTTGCAAATTCAATTTATCAGTACAAAATTTCTACTAGAATTAAATTAATGAACAAGCATTTAAACACCACGTCAGTCAGGCAGAAATCAATCAGGCGAGCGTTGTTATTTTTCCACTTACTCTTCCTTTTAAGCCAGTATCCATTAACCCTCCTCCACCCATCCCCATTAGGAAAAGGACAGTATCCATTAACCGTTTCCTAACAAACTTTTCGCATTTGTCAAAATACACCATTCAGGAGTAAGCAATATTTCAATAATTGTTTCAACGTTGATGAAAACCTAAAAGACTAAAACGAGTTGGATTGGCTAGGATATGATTTTTTTCTTCAGAGTGAATCATCATTATATCAAACACAGGCCTTCATTAAGAATTTACCAAAAACCTACAGACGGTGCACTGTCGAATGGTAAAGAGAAACGTTTAAATAATTAACAATTCAGTCAATTGAATAATTCAGGATGCAAATATCAGTTAAACTGAAATACGATTACTGTCTTAAGTTAGTGCTTGAGTGGCCGCAGTTATTTAATAATCCAGGGTTATTTAGGATGGTAATTAGTTTACCGAGGTAGACGGGACTGGAATCTTTTCAAATTCGTTTCCGCAAGTAAGTGTGTAGACATTAGACGTTCATACATTGAGGAGAGGGTCGTTTAAATTTATTTTAACTGTCTTTTAATTTAATTTTCCCCCACCGCGCAGTAGGCGTAACGACTTTAGTCTCGGTTGATTCCTGTTTTATTAAACAGTCCTAAAACAGAGATACGCTCCAGTCGACGTGAATTATGCAGGGAAAGTAGTATGAACCTAAGTCAACGGCTTTTTTTTACATTTTTCATTATACGGCGTATGAGCCTATTTTCCTCTTCTATTATGCACACAGCACCTTCTCTACTTTCTTCAAACTCCGCCTCAACATCAGTCGGTGTACACATACACTTGACACGTATGACACATGATAAGCATACCGAACGAGTACGAACAATGTTGGCCGCTTCTTCTGAGGCGTTGATGTTATTAGTGTGATAACTCACTTTTATACCTACACCATTAATGCCACCTAGCGAACATGGCCTGCCAACTTTTATTATTATTTATTTTGTTACAACATATTAATAACAAGTTTGTCATCTTTATAAGTTTTATATAATATTATCCAATTATAAGAGGGAAGAAGTAATACAATACTTACCCGCCTAACATAGCACTGTTCAGTTTCCTCACAAGGGAGAAATTGGGGATCATTGGGGATTTAGGGTACTTGACGGGGTTGGAAAGAAGTAGGAAGTTTGAACTTCGGTTCTAAGGATTTTGGACTGGAGTGAGTGGATTCTTTAGAGGTTAAAACGCTTGGATGATCCACACAATTTAATTACGTTCCAGATTGGTTGTAGTAGTTATGTGTATATTAGGCATTTATTTTGCAGTGAGAGTAGATGATCTGTAGTCGCCTAGTTTTATGAGTAGTTTATATCGTCTGTTCACTACTATTCGTTTAAGTCGAATCTGTGAGTTCCAAGTAAGTCTTTTGCCGATTTAAAGTTCAAAACAGCGGAAGGTAGTGGTAACTGGAAGAGGAACTGAGTTGTGGATGAGAGATGAGGCGAATGAAGGTTATTTTCTGGGATTTGGTTTTGTTGAGTCTGATCTTTTATTTCTTGGACCATTCTTTCAAACAGGAGAGATGGTTCTGGAGGGTTCAGAGTGTCACTACTTGGTCTGGGGTTGATACAAGGTGGCAGTTTTGACTGCATCAGAATTGGTAGGAATATCTGCAGTGTATACTGAAAAGAGGATAGAACCCAAAATTGCCGCCTAGCGCAACACCCACTTTGGTAAAGTGGATTGGGTAAAAGAATATTCCGATTTTTAATTCAAAATGCCTATCGGAAATATAACATTTTAGGATAAGGTAAAATAAACAGTTCAGTTCGATTTTTCTGAGTCGAGTGTGAGGTTTCCAAGTCAGTCTTTAGTTGATGTAGAGAAAGCGGACACCCTTGCAAGGACTGCTACACCGCTGTTAGGACCCGAACCCTTCTGTGGCATAGACAGACTATCAATGAGTATGTCAGACAAAAGGATAAAAATAAAATGAAGGAACAATAGAATTCACTCATTGGAAACAGGCAATCCAAAAATCTCCTAACAAATTTCGGAAGAAAAAAATTACAGAATGTGTCAAAGGAAGCAGAAATAAACTGCGAATCGTAATAGGATTCTTAACATGACACTGCACTTAAAGAAGATTGGAATAATCCAAGGCGGCATAAATTTTGCAAAGAGGGACGTACAATGTGACCATAGAAGATATATTTTTTTCTTTCAAAAAGGTAGATCGGGGATGAGGCCAGGAAGACAGAAACAACATTTATTTTCTTGTCGAGCTTTCGGCAGAATATATCGCCTTCATCAGGACTTAGAAAAAAATCGTTATACTATATGAACAGGTACATGTGTGGATAACGGATAGCACATGTACCTGTTCATATAGTATAACGATTTTTTTCTAAGTCCTGATGAAGGCGATATATTCTGCCGAAAGTTCGACAAGAAAATAAATGTTGTTTCTGTCTTCCTGGCCTCATCCCCGATCTACCTTTTGGAAAGAAAAAAATATATTTAAACTGAGAAGGCTGATCAATCACCAAAGAAAATATTAACCATAGAAGAGATTCGATCATTGAAACTGGGCCTATTAATCAAGTTCTATGATGAAATAGGACTCACTGTGTGCTCTAGGCCGACAACGGGAGATACAATAGCTCTTAAAGGGCGCAGTACATTACACGTTGGTGTTAAGTGATGCCTATCTTCTTCAGGTGCTCATTAGTCGGCACTGACCTGTTAAAAATCCTGTTAGGATTCGCAGTTTTTTCTTGCTTCCTTTAATTCATGCTGTTACCTCTTTACTTCCAAAGTTAGCTGGAAGGTTCTTGGTTTGTTTGTGTTCAATGAGAGAGTTCCATTGTTCCCTCTGTCTTGACCTTCTGTCATGATTCTGTGGATTACAGTGCCTCAGAAGGACTCGGGTCTATCAGCGATACCCCGAGGGTCATATAACGCTGTTGCAAATCCTCGTAAAAAAAGTGTGGTGTTTAGTGACCGTTAGTTGATGATTATTTGGAGATCGTGAGATGCGGTCTGGTGTGACGTAGGTTTAGAAAAACATATATCTTTATGTTTATTTAGATCATCTTCAGGGCCTGGAAATTACAAGCATTGTTTTCATTATACAAATACATGTAGGATGGGAAAAATCAATCAAAGAACCAAAAAACACTTGGAGTAAATACAAATACTTTGATTGAGTGTAAAATTTCTAGCATTGTATAAATTCATCTTTTCTCATCCTACATGTATCGGGTTGTCCGGAAAATAATGCAGGATTTTAAGTTTTCATTAAAAAAAATCTATATAAAATATTCTGTTTACGTTTACAGGATTACTCATNGTATGGGAAATTATTTTGATTAAAGAACATTGCTTTAAAGTAACTAGTTTCTTTTTTTTTGTTTAATACCAAAATCCTGCATTATTTTCCGGACAACCCAATATTTGTATAATTTAAACAATTTTTATAAATCCAGGCCCTGAAGATGATCTCAATAAAGATTGAAACGTTGGCACGACAAAGAAAATGTTTTTCTAAACTTAAGTCACACCAGATCGCATCTCAAGATCTCCAAATAACAAAAATGTTTATTTATAATTTTTGAATAACGCGTATCTAATGTGTGATATCTAATTAACCCTGCTTATAATTTTGTATTCTCTTTGATTTTGGAAATTAAATTTACGCAGATGTCTTTGGCTAAAGCCTAGAACAAGGGAGATTAACATTAAAAATAGATAAATATTTTGTGTTTTATATTTTTCATTATAATTGAACCTAATTTATGGTTTCAATAATTATATATTTAAAAATCAGAGATGAGAAATTTAATTATTATTCAATTAGAATAAAAACTCTGTTACTTCGTCGAACTTTCGAATATCGGTATCATCAAAACTATGAAATATCATTAATAATTGTATGTAAATGATTTTAACAAATTTTTGTACGTTTTTTATTGGTTTTATAATCTTATGTCTATAAGTTTATATTGGAAAGTTCGTTCTTTATTCTTTCGAAAAATGGAAATATATAAACCCGATACTTAAGAATGGATTAGTTCATCTCACTTTCTTTATCCCTGAGCGCTCATCCCATAAATAAATATTTACAAATTAATTTTAAAGATTAACAAATATTAAAATATAAGAGGAATTTCTAAACCACTAGTTTCAAGCATACAGAAATTAAAAATTAAAATCAAACAGCATTAAATCAAACATAACATTCTGTACGAAAAATTTAACCTGTTAATTTTAATTGGCATCATGCCCGATCATTTTTTATAGATGATTGTAATGTTGCAAGCTTATCACAATTAGAGATACTTTAATAAAAAATATTGTTTATTGAAACCTGGAAATAACTACCAATTAAAAAACAATCCTAAGTCGAAAACTCTTGCACAATTTACTCGTTAGCGGAAAGCATATTTGACAAATCAGGGTGGAGAATAAAAGGGCCGACGAGAAATGTATTATTGAATATAATAAAGGAACGAAAAGAGCCTACCATCAAGATCAGATATTGGCATATGTTCCTGTTATGAGACAGATCGAAGGGTTATCGAAAACTTTTTTCCACGCCGAAAAGGTCGGTTATGGCATTTTTAATACCTAACAAAATTCACGGGAGAACTAAATTGAGATTTTAACGCTTTGACATGGGTCTGATGGCCTCTATATTCGTTTGATTTTTTCATCTCGGTAGATCAATTTAGCAATCCTGTCCACAAACATCGATTCTGTTACTTCTATCCGCAACCTCCAATCCCGTCATCATAAACTTGAACTTCGACAGTCAAAAATTTGTCAGTTCTTCAATCAAAAATCTGAATACATAATTTGCACCCTTAATTTTAGCAACTAAATAAACTACATACCTGGTTATAAAATGGAATAAAAAAGCCTAGTTATTTAGGTTAAATATGGTATATTAAAAGAATAGATTAAAACTTTGAAATTAATTTCAAGTATATTTTAAAGTTTAGTTCTGTTGTCTCAACACTACAGCGACTTGTGTTTAGTCTTTATTAGTATTTACAAAGTCTGAAAAAAAAATTGTCGTTGGAAAATTAACTTCTCTCTTCAGGCGTATGCTTAATTGAATAAAACTTTATAGTGTTATCTCGTGAAGCGGGCTTGTGGCATATAATATATTCCACCGATTCTCAGAGCAGAAATATTGTGCGGTGAAATCAGAAACAATTGGATAGAGACGTGATGTGAATCAGCATATCCGAAATTTATTATGCTGTTTGTGATTTTGTTTAGTTTTTCTTATCTAATGAACCAATCGGATGCTGGCAACTTGCTGTAACAATCTATTTCTGTTGCTTTGTATCGAGGACAGTTAATTGAAATTAGCCTTGTAAATATAATTATTTAATTGGTAATTAAGACAATGGGAAATTTAAACCTGATGCAAAACATAATGAAAGCAATACAAAATCATTCTTTTTATTAATAACACTTTAAAAAATAAGTTCGATAAAACTTTATGACGTTTAATTTAAAACTCTAATTTAAAAATATTGTCTTTAAAATATTACCTAATCCAGGCCGTCATACGTAAATACGTTAAGAGGTTATCCTATATGTAAAATTTAACCAAAAGTTCAGTTTGATTCCCAATTGTATTGGAGATCAGGGATACTTCAACCTTTCACAACTTTAATCTTTAAAGTTCACGGTATCTCATACGTTAATCCTACTGTTAATTTGATTAAACCAATAGAAATAGCATTAAACAACCTATGAGATCTATCTTGCTACTTGAAGCAAACAAAACACAAAATCACGAAGATAAACATTTACGAGTTTCCAAAGTTATTGGCTAAAGCTTAAGTAAAATTTTCTTCGTTCTGTGTTTAATGAAAGATATGACCCTTACAGAACATCCCCCTCTACTGCTAAGCTTTAATCACATGTATTTAGTTTACTTCACCAGGTTATCCTACATTACAAATTAAAGCCAAATAGCCCCATTGTTCAAAGTCTGATTCTAAATTGTATTCAATATATTTCATTTTTCAAGATACTTCAACCTTTGACAACTTTTTTTTACGGCTATCGACCCTAATGGTTATTTAAGCCCTTTCACAAATTTGTTCGATAAACTCCGCCGTATTTCATAAAATATTACTATTATAAATTTAATTATACTAATATAACGAAGACCTTAACCAAACAAAACACAAAATATTGCACTGTGCTATAGAATGTCACACTTGCATTTTTTAAGAAGGTGGAAATTTTCTTTCATTTTTTCCATGGAGTCAAATCAGCCTCCAATGAATTCTGAGGGCCGACGGACTTAAACTTTAGATGAAACTATGAAAACTCGTAAAAGTTTATCTTCGTGATTTTGTATTTTGTTTGCTTCAGGCTACAATAAAAAATATGAATCCTAGTGCTTTAATGGTATTTTTATTGGTGTAATCAAATTTACAGTATGATTCGTTTTATGAGATTTAAATAATCGTGTTGTGAAAGGTTGACTTATCCTGAAGTTAAATATCTCCAATACAATTGAGAACCAGACTGAACAATGGAGACTTTTTGGTTCAATTGTATATAGGATAACCTCCTAAAATATTGACGTTTCTTTACGGGACACCCTGTAAAAATAAAATTTTATACATACATATAAAATCATATTCCGTATTTTTAACCGATTATCACATGGTTTTCGTCATTTTTCACAAAATACAACTGACTGTAACTTACTTCTACAAATAACACGAAAAAACATATTCTACTATACGGCATGGTAATAAACATTCCGCCGGACAATGGACTTGATGAACCTGCATATTATTTTTTTCTAGGTTGCGTAGTTTTTGAAAAATCCAAGGAAAACACTAATAAGTTGACACCCTGTATATGTAAAAAAGCCTAAATTAATAACTAATCTAACTATAAATTTTGCGAAAGTGGATATTTTTTTAGTTGTCTCACATTATGTATTTTGGGTCGTCAAACGAAATCAGATGACCCGTAGTGATAAAAGCGTTCATCATAACTAGCCACGCGTTTCAAACGAGACAATCGTATTGATTATTAATGAACTGTGATTTTACGTCGGAGAGAACCTATGTTTGACGGTAAAAGGCTTACTAATTGACTGTCATCCCTTGAACCTAACAGAGATTTGAAGTAGAATTATGCATGATGAACGTTCCCTAACCACATTTCTCCATTGTGTTATACAAACTTTGATAGCATGATGAATATCCAGATGAATAAAAAGTTGATGGCAATCGATTATATCTTAGAAGCATTGATAATTCTGATAAGTTTCAAAGCTGAATTCTCTAGCTATATACCCTTTTATATAAACAATCTAATGAATTATATAATAATATAATAACGTTATTATATAATAATATTAATATATTAATAATAACTCAGTGTTTAAATAATTATTTGTGACTTAATTGAACTGCTTAAATTAGTGTAATCAGTAAGTTCTTTGCAGGATAACAAGTCAGAATGTTACGCATCGCACACAAATTGTAAAAAGGTCCTTAATGCTCTTTCCAGAATGGACACTGTTTGTTTATTTTTCCAAGGGAAATTTTCCCTTTTGTACCATGAGGACGTGCCCGGAAAACTAGTCGGCTCCTTCGCCTTAGCTAAACTGCTTAGTTTGTTTTCCAGCGAAGCCTGCGAATGTAGATATTCGCGGAGTCACTCGATCCCTTTACCTGAGATAACAATATTCGGCCAATATTATACAGCGCGAGTCAATTTGCGCTTAATTTACCTTACATTGTTTAAATTTAAACAATAATTTAAACAAAAACATTTTTGATTTACATCGTAACAATTTCTTTTCGTACATATTTATGCACCTAGAACGTGGGAAAATATTTTTATAAGCAAGATAAAACAAATACATCAATACTAAGGGACTTTTTATGGGAAAGCGTTGCAGCTTGATTTATCCAGTCATTTTTTCTAAATTTGTAAGTAATTTTATTTATTTATTACATCTAAATGTAAAAATATTACATATGTAACTTGCTAATCGAGGGTGGCCAAGTTGTTAGAGGGTTGTTCTGCTTTTAATTAATCTTTTTTTCTCACATTAACCTTTTTTAATTTCAAATTAACCTTTTTTTAATTTAAACTTAACGCATTTTTTGCATCAAATTAGCCAGTTTTAATATTTAATTAACTTTATTACTTTTAAATTAACCGTTTTTAATTTCAAATTACCTTTTTTGTTTCACATTAGCCAATTTTAATTTCAAATTAACCCTTTCTTTAAAACAAAAAACCCTAGAAGATAGTATCATACGTACGCAGGTAAACTGAAATTTTTACGGTTAAAAAAAAAATACAATAATTGGCCTCATAAAAGACCATATGATCATTAATTACAAATGAAAAAATTATATAGAATAAAACATAAACATTTTTTTTACAATTCAGTTTGGTAAAGAAAATTAGGAATTTTTTAACAATTATATAATAGAATACTTCTTTATTTTAATTTTTAATTTTCCATACGTGTTATGTTTCGTTTTAATCTCTTTTCGTGTGGTCCGTTTTATAAGAGCGCAATTATTTTACTTTCAAAAAAATATCAAATTAAAAAATAATTCTTTATTTTACATTTAATTGTATATAGTGTAATTTTTCGTTTTAATTGTACTTAATTTTCATATGGTTTTTGAGGGCCCAATTCTTTGCGTTTACATTTAATTTTATGTATTGTAATTTTTCATTTTAATTTTAATTAATTTTTATATGGTTTTAAAAGCCATATCCTTTGTTTTTACATTTAATTTTCTATATTGTAATTTTTACTTATATTGTAAAAAATTTCATATGATGTAAAAGTTCAATTCTTTTATATTAAAAACAATATTTTCAAATATGCTGCAATTTTACTTCATACGATTATATTTCGTACCATCTCTTAAGATTTTTAACAATTTAAAGAAAGGGTTAATTTGAAGTTGGAGAGGGTTTATTGAAAGGTAAAACTGATTGATTTGAAGTTAAAAAAGATTAATTTGGAATTTAAACAGATTCAAGTTAAAGAAGGTTAATTTGACGGTTGCCACACCAGTAGTTTTGGGTTCGAATCCCAGCATAGTCATTGGAATTGTATTTGAGATGAATTTATAAAAAGTATTGTAAAATGACCCCCCCCCCTTTCGTTCTACCCCTTCAGCCTTCTTTTATTTTTAAATTATAAACTTCATTCACTTTTCCCGAGTGAATTGTAAATTTCTATGTCTACTTCAGATCATAAACAGAGATATATGATGGAGAGTATTTATCTCATATCTTTTTCCTTTTAGCCTGAGGTAATTAAACAGAATCAGAATGACTGAAATTGTGATATGGATAATTGGGAGTTTCTGGCTAAATTCAATTAACTCTCGGAAATTAGATGATGCCTGAGGGAGAATGGGCGGTGGAATGCTTATAAGTCGACTCGTGATCAATTAACGGAAAACATATTACGCACATTTTTGAAATTTAATTTGTATTTCCACGTAGTATTTATTTAATACAAGTATTACAAAGGAAAAAATATATTGCGTACGTACTAGGGTGTAGGTTTTATATAAAAATTTGCTCACAAGGCTACGGACATTGTATCACCGCTTTTAATTTACATTTTTGGTGATACTATGTCAAAAAATATTGGAAACATGCCGAGCGTTAATACTCCTAGGGGTTCAAGGAACCGGGAAAAAAATTTAATAATTAATTTGTTTTGTAATTTCTGTGTGTCAATATTAAACTAGTAGCCTGATGGGGCGATAGCCCCTTTCTATAGTCGGGATTCTGGAATTATATGATTATGAACATGGGAAAACAGTTTGCGAATAGCAAGTCGATAGCAAGTAAACTATAACATTCTTAGTCGTTTACGATAGTTTTGTTTTCTCATGCCGTTATGAACTATTTTGGAAGACCATCCCTGCTCACCAAGATATAATCAGTGGGTGCAAAATGGGTCACAATGAGGGCTTAAACAGATATTAACTTTGGACCGCTTTGATGATAGTGCACAACTATGTTCCGAAGACCTGGTAATTCTTTATTTGGTTGTCACTTTGGCAGAAGTAGTGAAAATGGCAGCTGATTTGCTCGGCCTCAAAGTGTTTAGCAATGCAGTGCACACATCTAACCTCCATTGAACTTACGCTGTGCTCGGGTTTGTAGTTTTCGTTCAAAATAGTTTGTTGGAAATCTAATACGGAGCGAGTAAACTTTTTGCTTTTTTTCTTGTTTTTTTTATTTATTTGTTTAATATTAATATTCCGATCGGAAAAACTGCATTTCTTCCTTGATAATTCAAACTATAAGACTGCTAAGCTTATTGGCTAGAGCAGCAAAATGAAATACAAAAAAATAGTATAAAAGAAGCAAATACAACAATATAGTACCCAATATAATACAATAGAACAGTTATGTGGTTAATCACAAGCAACAGATTAATACTTCAAAGAATACAACATTAGTTACAATAATATTAGTACTGAAAAGTACTGGAAAGACGTACACAAGGACCGATGGATGATGTGCTATGATTGAATTCTGCCTCTGGCCTCCCATCCGTCATATTTAATGACGAATTTATCGTTCTCACGATTAATAATTTATACTTTTGATAATTTTCCGAATGAATTTGAGGTCAAGGCTATCGTTTCAAAAAAATGTTTCTAGTAAAGTAGACAAAATTTTTTTTAACAATACATCGTATTCAGTACCCTGCAAAACCATTGAATACGATTTTTTATTGCAAGCAAAAAATACATTATTGGACTCGGACAATAATTTTTTTTCGCCGATATCCGGCATTCCAGTTAAAAATTCGTAACTCCTGGGGATTTCATTCAGATCCCACGGTATTACAACATTTGGGAAGTTGAAATTCCTATCTTGCAGGCAATGTCAAAATCTAAATGTTAAAAAAAAGGCAATCCGTGACTATGAAGAAGAAAATAAATTTTATTCGGGAGTTGAAGCCGTTTCTAGACTCGTGGTCGACCCAAATACAAAAGAACAAGTTCAATTGCAAAGTTACAAAATACAATTACAAAATATATACATTTTAAACTTATACTCAAAATGTATAAAATTAAAAGAGAAAATTAAGTTTAACAATACAGATGATTTAATAGTAATTTTTCAATTAGGGCAACTAGAGCTAAGTTGAATTGACAGGAGGTAATCAAATAGAAGGTTGTTAAAGGTGGAAAGGGGAAGGAGAGTGAGGAAGGGAATTCCAGAGGGAGGATGAACGAATGAGGAAGGAATGACTGAAAGCAGTATTTCTGTGTTTATGAGGATAGATATCACAAGTGCTAGAACGAGTATGACTCGTATGAACCGAAGACCTAACGATTAGGAGATCACATATATAAGGGAAGTGGGAAGATATTGTTTGGTAAGGAAAGAGCCAAGAAAGTATAGCCTACAGTGGGAAGGGTATAATCATTTCAAATTAAAGTACATATCAGTCACGTGGCACCTCCTTGAAGAGGCAAAAATAAAGCGTACAAAACGATTCATTAAGCGCTCAACTCTATCATCCAGCTCCCCAGTGAGTTCCCATGGTCAAAGTTTGGGAGAATAAGAGAGGAAACAGGGAGTTGACGGGTATGTGAAGAAGGTGGCTGGTACGACGGAAATGATGGAGGGTGGAAAAGCAGCAGCGGCATATCTGAGAAATATGAGGTATCCAAGATAAGGTCAGGTCAAGTACAATCCACAGATTCTTAGTTGCAAGATTGTTAATGGTAAACGGAGGGATAAAAGTTAAATATTGGAGGAGGGAACGAACTGTCTAGTACTAACATCTATCTCGTATATAGGGGGACTGTGTAGTAATAACGAGCTATTGGTCGGCACTTTTTAAGTTTTAACATTTGGCAGTAGCTTTTGTGTTTTGTATATCACACCGTTGAGTCCAATTTCATCAAGTAATTTCATTATCAGACCCGGTCTTTGGAGTTACGTTGAACATACCAAAGAATTTCTTCCTGCCGATAAGTGAAACACTACACGCTTTTAATAGGGGCGTTGAGATTTTCAGCTTCTTCGAAGTAGCTGCATATACCGTTTTGGTTAGAACCAGTCTTCCTCAAATGCACATTAAGTCCGCAATGCCTCGAAAGGAATCTTGTTAGGATTCGGAGTATAAATCGTTCTTATTTTGATACGTTCTAGTGTTTCTTTCTTTTCAAATCATCCTAGGAGGTTTTTGGATTGTTTGTGTCTAGTAAGTGAATCCCACCGTTTCCTCACTTTCACCATGTAGTTTTGCCTAAGGGACTAGATCTTTACTACAAGGAGTTCATTGATAAATGCCTTGTCATATTAAGTAAAGACCTTCCAAAAATCAATAATTGCAATGGAATCCCAGTTTCTTTAAAAGAAGCGCATATATATGCTTCCTCTCTGAACGTTGTTCCCACCTGCTTAATTATTGCGGACCGCCGGAATGTGTGTCCTTCCTCCCCTTCCGTATGCCAATTTTTCTGGTATCAGCGGCTGAGGCTCTGCCCTCTCCGTAAGTTAAGACTATCACAAGTTCTGGAGGATTAAGCAACAAGAAAATGACTGACCATCAAGGGAAAGACTTACTTCTCAAGATGGTTGTCAACCCTTGAGCGCTGTTCAAAATTGTATGGCCTATTTGGTAGTGATCAAAATGGCTAGCAATCTATACCAGAAAGAACTAGGAATGTTGCTGCTTTCATAAATGTGCTGGATAAAATTACGTTAGTTGGCTTGTAGCTGGGTCTGCAAAGATTAGCACTCCAATTGTTTAATTGATCGAAACAAAACCTTTCCAAACATTTTATTTTTTTCCAATTTTAAATAAATGCCTGGAGGAGGCCTTTCCGTGTAGCCTATTAGCATCTAAATCTGATTTAATAAAATCGGAAGCATTCCGATGAAAACATTTTGAGATAAAAAATTATTGGGGGTGTGAAAAGCTAAAGTCAACTTTTCTTCTTGCGAGTTTTTTATTAAATAAAAAAGAAAGACAAAAATAATAACGATTCTATAAAAATAAGTTCCGTTTCATATTCGAATGGCTTCGAGGAGAAAAAGTTTCCCATAACTGACTTAAATGTTTCAGGGACTTGGGAAAAGCGAAAAAAGTTTGTTAAATCGTCCAAAGATTGACTAACAAGTTCAAATCAAAATTTTTCCGGCTCATGAATAAGGTACTTTCTAATGGTACAAAACGTAAAATCAAAAGTCAAGATATTTGCTAAACAACAGGACACTTGAAGATCTAAAACGTTGGCCAGACTATTGAAATTTTAGAATTTATTTAATTTAAAAGCATTTCCAGACTTTGTAATAATAGTAATGTTGTATACTGTTGTATACAATCAGCATTCATTCAAGACTTTTCATAATCGCGAATCTTTCTGCTTGGTAATAGCTCCAGTTCTCTCCCGTATACTACAAAGGCAGAATCAACATGTTTTCCTGTTTTACTCCGGCGGTATAGATATCGTATATGTTTTCAGCTATTGTGCCTTTTATCGGAGGAAGTCCAATCAGTATGATTTTTGCTGGGAGCGTACGTTCTTTAAATTTTGCCGGCCTATCATAGACTGCCACTTCTTGTTATTGCATAAATATGGATTCTCCTTTTCCATATTCACGTCTATTGACAGCGTTCGCTATAGTACAGTCTGCTTGAAACGATATGGTTTGGTATGCTTTTATCATTTTTATGAGGATCAGATGTCGACTTCTTTATTTTTTTCAAGTTACTTTTTATTTTTAATCCTTCGTGCCATATGTGTGATGCTTGGACTTATTATGGTAGTTTCGTGTAGAGTTTTCATGTTTTATTGCCAAGACCACAGCGGATATTAGCTTGTTTCTATAAAATCTGGTATGATAAAATCTGAAAGGCTTTGTTGGAAGTTTTTGTTATATGAGGTCCATGTAAAATCTTTGGTGATTGTGACCTCTAAGTATTTCATTTCTTTGACACTTTTTAACTTTTTACTCTTTAACTAGATCTCAAGCGCGGTGTTTTGTTCTGTTATGTACTGCAGCGTATATCAGTAGTATATAGGGCACTTGGGGCAGACAAACATTACCCCCTCCACTTTCCCTGTTCATGGTGTTTGATGAGCTGGACTTTGACCCTTTAATCTTCCTTGTCCCCCCCCCCGGATGGTCGTCGGGTCTGAAGAGCCAGACAAACATTACCCCCTCCCCTTTCCCAGTCATGGCGTTTGGTGAGCTGGACTTTGCCCCCCCGCTATTTTCCTTGCCCCCCCCCCCCGCCAATTGTCGTCGGGTCTGATGGGGCCTACTTTTAAAATCCGCTAAGGTGACGAGGGTTATTTTCACCCTTATTGTGACGTCACTTTTTTAACAATACCATCGGGTTTGACGAGGGTTATTTTCACCCTTATTTTTTACA